>NC_134695.1:300000-600000 GCF_050947455.1 Rhinoderma darwinii
GTCCCACTGACCTGACAGATAAAGGTTTCAGTGCATGATACAGTTGCTCTGTATACAGGATACAAAGAAGCTGTATCTGATGAAGTAAAATAATTTTTAATAAAAAGTATTTACAAAGTAGCACCAAACAGACTGGTAAAACATCAAAAATCACATTCAAAGGTTTACATAGCCTTCAAACCTGTGGTGGTGCAAAATTATCTTTCAGTTCCCCACCCCATCATAAAAAAAAATGGGCCATAAAAAAAAAAAAAGTATAATGCCCCTTTAGTCCCCCCCATACAGTATAATAATAATAATAATATATTATAACCCCTTCAAGGACACAGTATTTTGTCCTCTAATTGTGCCCACACAGTATAATGTCCCCTCCCCTGGCTGCTACACACCGTATAATGCCCCATGTAGTACTCCTACACAGTATAATGTCCTCTTAGTGGCCCCCACACAGTATAATGTCCTCTTAGTGGCCCCCACACAGTATAATGCCCTGGCTGCCACACACAGCCCCCCTGTAGATAGTGCCCCTCTGTAGATTGTTCCAGACCGCCTTCCTTTAGTTAGTGCCATATCCCCCCATCTCCCCCTTGTAGACAGTGCCATACAGCCCCCAACTCCCCCTTGTAGACAGTGCCATACATCCCCACACCTCCCCTTGTAGACAGTGCCATACAGCCCCCCACCTCCCCCTTGTAAAATTTCCTCAGAGCCCCCCTACCAAAAATTGTTTAGAGAAAGACAAAAACCGGCTAAAAACAAGCACTACACTCATAGGGTATGTTCACACAGCGTTTTTTGCAAGGCAAAAAAAATCTGCCTCAAAATTCCTTCAGGAATTGACAGCGTTGTTTGACCTTTTTTTTAAGCTGTTGAAGCTAATGCAAAAAGACGCAGGAAAAAAAAAGCTCCAAACGAGCGACTCAGGTATTTTCTGCCTCCTATTCATTTCAATTGGAGGTCAGAGGTGGAAACCACTTGCAGACCATCAGCCCCCCACTCTCAAGTAATCAAAATAATCGTTGGCCCGTCACTCACAGATTCCCCTTGCAGGTTGTGCCACAACCTCCCACAACAGCTCTATGGGGTTGAGATCTGGTGACTGCGCTGGCAACTCCATTACATTTAGAATACCAGCTGCCTGCAGGTAGTGCCACGCAGGCCCCTTGCAGGTAGTGCGCCGCAGGCCCCTTGCAGGTAGTGCGCCGCAGGCCCCTTGCAGGTAGTGCGCCGCAGGCCCCTTGCAGGTAGTGCGCCGCAGGCCCCTTGCAGGTAGTGCAACGCAGGCCCCTTGCAGGTAGTGCGCCGCAGGCCCCTTGCAGGTAGTGCAACGCAGGCCCCTTGCAGGTAGTGCAACGCAGGCCCCTTGCAGGTAGTGCAACGCAGGCCCCTTGCAGGTAGTGCAACGCAGGCCCCTTGCAGGTAGTGCAACGCAGGCCCCTTGCAGGTAGTGCAACGCAGGCCCCTTGCAGGTAGTGCAACGCAGGCCCCTTGCAGGTAGCGCCCCTCTTCCTGTAGATAGCGGCACTGTAGCTCCCTGAAGGAGCGGAATCCCCCTGTGGCCGGGGATTCCGATCCTGGAACGCTCCGCTTGATGTCTCTGTTCATATATAGACAGTAATATCAGGGGCAACTCCTGAAGCAGAATCCCCATCCACAGCGTTTTCGACGCTGCGACCGGGGATTCCACTCCAGGAAAAGCCCCTGTCGTCTGTGTCCATTTATGAACAGTAACGTCAAGGGCTCCTCCTGGAGTGGGATTCCCCTTCAGGAGTTGCCCCTGATGTCACTGTCCATATACAGAGACATCAAGAGGAGCGCACCAGGAGTGGAACCCCCAGCCACACAGGGATTTCGCTTCTTCAGGGAGATACAGTGGCGCTAGTAGATTGCAGAGCAGGTAGATCCCTGCTATGCTCTAGTACGCCTCCGGCCACAGGAGGGGGCCCGTTGCCACGGGCGGCATAGGCACCCTCATGCCCGGTGTCACCACCCATGCCACTTCCTGTTCGCCCAGAAATCCCCTCCTCCTTCCCCCACTGCGCCATGGCACTTAGTCTCTCGACCTTGCCCCCTGATACCCACCAGCTGTCTCTGCCCTGCCCCTCCAAAGAGACCCTACTAGTTTGCTTTTCACCGCTGCCTTACCTCCCACCACTTTACTTTGTGCCCGCCACAATAGTGAGGGGGGCCCCAGACACCTTAGCTGTATGGGGCCCAGAAATTTCTAATGGCGGCCCTGATCCTACTGCAAAGATGGGTGAATAAAAATCCCTTTTTTTTTTTATCTTTCGAGTGCTGCCTCCATTTCTATTTTTTGTCTGATATCTGGGAATCTGTAGTCAGATTCCTGTAGGCTTGCACCCTGCTACCCTGGAGGTTGTTGTTCTACTGTGCTGCCCCTTTTTCTATTTGGACTGTAAAGATATGGACAGTAACTTCAGGAGTTTTCACCAGGTGTCGGCAATGCTCTGGTTGGGGATTCTGGCCCTGGAGAATCCCCTAACATCACGGTCTATATATGGACATTGATATCGGCAATGTATACGTTTAACATATGCCTGTGACAGATGCTATACAGTGGCATCTGTCACCCATAGGCTCCCATATTAAAAAATGTATATCACGTGGTACACATTTTTTTGTGGGATCCCTCAGGATGAAATAGTGTAGTCTACTACGCTATTCCATCCTTCAAAAAAAAAAAACAAACAAGTATACCAGCCTGACGCAGACCAAAAGTACACTCTTTTGGCCTCCGTCAGGATAATGGAGACCTATGAACATGGCTATCGTGTATGATGGGAGTTTTTCAGACTTGTATGATAAACGTAGGGCAATAACGCAATTTGAAGGGGTTATGGTATAAATATACATATATAATGTATTTGGGACCATAAGGAGTGAAATGTTATAAAGGAGAACATGTATTACAGGGTATTTTAGAAAGGTTAAGAGAAGAAATAGTTTGCAGATGCTCTGCCGTCCCTTGAAAATTGCAAACAGATGGTGGTCAATCACTTGACCACCCCCCTAAGCATAAAGGAAACCTAAGGGAATACCTGGTGCTCCACCAATGAGCTATATGGGAAAGGAAGATGTAAGGCTTGAACATACAGATGACTCATATGTTATGGAATGTTCTTTGTTCGTCTGATGCTATAAGTATGAGCACTGTAGTTCAATAAATTAGAAGGATTTTTACCTTGAGAAACGTCAGTGTATCTGTTGCTTCTCCGAGCTCGCACCCCCCCCCACCTGATTTGAACCTGCATGGAGATCAAGGCGTAAAGTGACCCCATTGCGATCACAGAAATTGGCGCCCGAAACAGGGACTTGACCAGAAGGACGGCACCCCACCTAGGGGATCTCCCGGGACTAGAGTGGCGACCTCCCGGATGAAGGAACGTGCAGACCACTGCTGCAGCAAGGTAAGAAGACTTAATTCTTACAAACTCTGCTCTGCACCTTCCCGTCTGGTAGGTCACCTTCCCGGTAGTACTCCTGAGGAATAGAGGGGCCACATGAGGGTATTTTTAGTGTAAAAATCTGGTCAAGTTTAAAATAAATCCTACCCTCAGGATAAAGTGCCTGATCTCCATGACAGTATTTGTATGAATGTTGTAGAACCCCAGTTTTGTGTCACAAATGCATTTTAGAATAAGGAAATTGTTTTTGGAAAAAAATTCAGATAATCCGGCAAATTACCAGAAACATGTGTACATGCTCCAGGTGACTACGGGGATTATGATAGGCTAAATTTTAGCCTGGAAATCGAAAATTTTGTGCAATCCGATAATCCGGCAAAATACCGAGAACATGTGTACACGATTGGAGTACTTACGGGGATTATCATGCGCTGATTTTCAGCTCAAAATTCCAGAATTTTCTGCAGTCCGATAAACCGGCATGTCAAATGAACAGCTTGATTTTACGTTTGCCTTGTTATTTGGATTAGGAATATTTGTCATATTACTCTTATGGTGCGGAGGGCACGTACTCGAGTGGTGTCTCAGACGAATAAAGTAAGCTAGTTATAAAAGGACTGTAAAAGGAAGATTCTCTGGCCAGAGTAAGTACGGAAACTAGAAACTGTCTAAAATAGATGAGAATGGAATTCATTAGAAGTCAGTAGCTAAAATCTGTAACAAAATACGGGTGTGCCTAAGGCCACCACTTACAGTCACAAGATGGGAAACTTGGTTACCCTCTTTAAAAAGAAGTTTCGAGGGGATAAGTAACTGTCTCAAATAGGTGAGAAAGGAATTCACCTATCAGGAAAATTACCCCCTACATAACTTAGGGTCTGCCCATAGGCGACCACTTATAACTAGGCAACAATGGGGAACTTGGTGTTCCTATTACGAGATGAGCACCCACAAGGACTGACAGCCAAACAGGTAGTGGCGGAAAGAGAGGGAAAGGATGTGACAAAAGGAACGAATCAGTTAATGAAGGCATGTGGAATGGGAAAAGCGGGAAGATTAGATCTGGAAAAATGGAATGAATGTTGTGACACAAAACGTGGATGGTTGAAAGATAAAAAGTTACAGGGGAAAGCAGAAGCATGGAGAAAAGTGTCAGAAGAAGTAGTATGAGGAGGTTTCAGGGAAACAGAATGTAAAGATAAGTTTTACTACACTTGTTATAATGAAGGTGGTAAACAAGGAAAGGAAAAAAACAAGTAGCCCACCAGGGTATGAGGTAGTCATGACGCAGGGACCAGGGGGATGGACGTGTAGAGTGTGTGGTCAGCAGAATCAAGCATGGAGGGATACTTGTTTTGCATGTGGGGCAGCAAGACCAGGAGGGCAAAATCCCCTAGGGATATATCCAGTGGTACCAAAAATGAGTAGCACAAACCCCTTTGCCCCTTCACCTCAACAAGTACCAGAACCATATAAACAAACAATAGGGTTGGCCCCTGTAGTGTTGGCAGGAATAACCCCAGTAACAGGAGGAGCCGAGGGCTCAACGGATGAAAGAGTAGAAACTAGAGCGTATAGAGAGAAAAGGGAAAAAGAGGAGGCAAAAGAGAAAGAGGAAAGGGAAAGACATCAGCGTAATATGGATCAGGCAGAAGCAGCAAGGAAGCTTCCCGAGTCAAAAGATACGACGCAAGCATTAGAAAACGTGGGAAAAAGGTTACAAGTGTTGACAGACCTGTTTGCGACTGAAGCTGACAAAAATTTTAATAAAGATAAGGAACATAAATATAAGCCATGGAACCCTAGGGATGTGTTGACTTTAGTTCAGAAAGCCCCCGACCCGGAGACAGAGCCTGTCCCTTTTTGGAGATATATAGAACAAATTCAGAAAATGTATTCAGCAACATGGGAAGACTTAGTGCAGCTCATACATACCAAAATGGGAATCTATAGCTCTAAAGTCATGGACCACAGCAGCGCCCGGTAGCATATTATTCAGCTAGACTAGACCCTGTGGCCCAAGGTTCCCCATCATGTGTGAGAGCTATCATTGCTGTAAATTCAATGTTAAACAAGGCCTCAGATTTGGTCTTGGCATTTCCAGTCCAAGTTTTTGCACCACATGATATTACTGTTATTCTTACTCAAGTACAGCCGAAGCACTTGTCAACAGCAAGACATTTGAGATTAACCTGTGCACTTCTTCCTGAGAAGGTTACTTTACACCGCTGTACTACATTGAACCCAGCTACCTTACTGCCTTTGGAGCAAGGGGGAGAAGACGTAGGTAAAGTATGGTCACAATTTTTGCCTGAAACTGATGAACATGATTGTATGGCCCAGGAAACAGTGGGGTTTGCACATGTAAAAGATACCCCACTCCAAAACCCAGACCTAATACTCTTTGTGGATGGTTCAAGGTATTTTGTAGAAGGATCTTTTCTTACAGGATATGCAGTAACCACCGAAGATGTAGTCCTAGAAGCAGCCTCCTTACCAGCGTGCCGCTCAGCACAAGAAGCGGAGCTTAAGGCCCTGGCAGCAGCATGCCAACATGCAGAAGGAAAGACAGCAAATATATACACTGACTCTCGATATGCTTTTGGCATTGCACATGACTATGGCCCTATATGGAAGGCTAGACAGTTTTTGACCTCTGCAGGTACACCTGTAAAGAATGCAGACTTTGTAAAATACTTGGAGACCCTGATGTTACCCACAGAAGTAGCAGTAGTAAAAATTAAAGCTCAAACTAAGGTGAGTTCACCAGAGACAAAAGGAAATGCTTTGGCAGACCAAGCCGCAAAAGCAGCAGCCTTAAAGCCAGTAGGTCCAGTAACAGTTATGATGTACCAACATCCTGAAGACTCCGTGGTCAACATCAGCCCCACAATACTACAAAACCAAATATCCAAAGAAGAAATAACTAGATGGCAGAATCAGGGAGCTACCCTGAGAGCGGATGGACTATGGCAACAACAAAATAAGCTGTGTCTGCCACAAACAATGTTCCCTATGATGGCACAGGTAACGCATGGACAGACACACCAGTCAAAAACAGCAATGATGGACTTGGTTAACAAAACCTGGTATGCTCCAGGGTTTAGCACTGTAGCGAGTAAGTTTGTACAAGGGTGTATGGTATGTGCCACCAATAACGTGGGGAGAACAGTGAAAGTGCCAGAAAAACACACCCCAAAGCCAATTTACCCATTCCAGAGACTACAGATAGACTATATTCAATTACCAAAAGTCGGTACCTATGAGTATGTGCTTGTTTGTATTGATCTCTTTTCAGGATGGCCAGAAGCATTTCCAGTAACCAAAGCTACAGCCGTAGCCCCAGCAAAGAAACTGATCAACGAGGTGGTGTGCAGATATGGAGTTCCAGAGGTGATCGAGAGCGACAGAGGAACTCATTTTACAGGTGAAATCATGAACCATGTGTTGTCAGCTCTAGGCATAAGTCAAGCCCTACATACACCATACCATCCACAGAGCAGTGGGAAGGTTGAGAGACTAAATGGGACTCTCAAATTGAAAATCCAAAAAGCAATGGTAGAAACCGGGAAACCATGGACCGAGTGTCTACCATTAGCCTTGTTCTCAGTAAGATACACTCCAACAAAAAGAACAGGTCTCAGCCCATATGAGATCTTATTTGGATCGGCTCCCAGATTAGGATGTTATTTTCCACAGGTGCTCCAAATGCAGTATGGTAGACTAACAGATTATGTATCAACGCTGAACAAACAATTGACCAAGGTGCATGCACAAGTCTTTGCTTCCATTCCAGATCCTGATTCAGTTGAAGGGACGCATAAGTTAGAACCGGGAGATTGGGTGGTCGTTAAGAGACACGTGAGGAAAAGTCTAGACCCAAGATTTGACGGACCGTTTCAAGTCCTACTCACAACAAGCACCTCAGTGAAGCTCGAAGGAAAGGCAAGCTGGATTCACGCCAGTCATTGTAAAAAGGTTCTTCAGCCAGAAGAATGAAGATCTTTGCGGTTGTTGCGGCGGTTGTTGCGTGTGCTCTTATACAAAAAGGCAGAACTGCTACTCCTGTACACGTAATCAGTACAGAATCACTGGAACAGTTCAGGACAGGGTGGGCGAATGCCACAGTGAATAGAAAGCAGGGTAACTACACCTGTAAGGCCAATGCCCCGTTATATACTACAAATGTGACTACAACCGAAGGGACTTGGAAAAAAGGACCACATGGAGGGACTGTGTACCTTCACATAGACAAAACAGCCAACATTAGCATACAAGAGGAGACGCCGGGGCTGTTGCGTTGTGGTTATGAACCAGATTTACAGTATCTACAGAAATATACAACCAGTAAAAATAGAAACAAAATGATAAATAAGACTTATGAAAGATGCAACAAGGAGAGGCTCAACTCTACGATTGTAATAAAAGAAACTGATGGGATGATATTATGTATGAATAATAGCGAAATAAGAAGTAGAATATATTTTGTATTCTTGATAACAATTTTAAGAGATAGTTTTAACAGGTTCCCGACCGCTGGCCGTATTTATACGGCCAGCGGTCAGGGTCTCTAAAGTCCGCCGTATAGACTATTTACGGCGGCACTTCAGAGACTGTGAACGCGCGATCGCGTGCACACAGCTCTGTGCCCTGGCTGTTGCTAACAGCCATGGGCACTGGGCAGAATGTCAGGGGTCAATCTTTTGGCCCCTGAACATGTGATCGCTGTGACAACCAATCACAGCGATCACATGCATTTCTGCATAGAAAACAGTGTGCATGCGATCGCGTGCACACAGCCCTGTGCCCACGCTGTTACCAACAGGCACTGGGCAGAGTGTCAGGGACCAATCTGATGGTCCCTGAACATGTGGTCGCTGTGAAAACCTATCACAGCGACCACATTTGTTTTATTTTGACTTTTCTGGCAGCAAATCTCCTGCCTCTTTTCTGCTCCTCAAACATTGTTTCAGTTTGAGGAGAAGAAGAGACTCGGGAGAATTGCTGCCAGAAGATTACAGTTACACAAAAAATACAGTTACACTCTAAAACATTCTCTGTATAGATAGATTTCTATCTATCTATACAATCTATCTATCCATCTATATTTTTTTCTATATATCTACCTTTCTATCTTTTATTCTATTAGAATAGGCAGGTAGGGAGTATATAATTATATATATATAGCAATAGCGGTTTATTTTTTTGTTAGCGGTAGTGTAGATATATATATAGCAGTTAGTTTGTGTGTTTTATATAAAAAAAAAAAAAAAAAATTTGTTTAGTTAGTGTTAGTTACGTTATGGCGAGGAAGTTGTTTAGCGCCGAGGAGGCATACGCCATGCTGTGGTCTGAGTCGGAGACCGCATCAGAGATGGCGTCCGAGATGGAACCTGTTTTAGGTAGTGACGATGACCGCGTCACTTCAGGTTCATCTTCAGGGGACGTTGTCCCTGATGCAGTTGAAACTGCAGAACTTGAAAGCGCAGGGCCAAGTAGCGCTGTAGCACGGGACAGCCTGGTCCCTTCAGTCCAGGCTCTTGTATGGGCACCTGCCCCATCTTTTGGGCCTAGAATCCACGGATTTACTGCCACTCCTGGCATAACCGTGGACAATACAAATTTTGTCCAAATGGATTACTTCCATTTATTTATAACGGACGACATCCTAAATCAGATTGTCCACGAAACAAATTTATATGCCACTCAATATATAAGGCAGAAACCTTCATCCACCCATGCCAGAGATTGGACGCCCACCAATTTGCTGGAATTAAAAAAAATTTTGGGGCTCACCCTAAATATGGGTATTGTCAAAAAGCCCTCCATTAGGTCTTACTGGTCAACAAGACCCGCCCAAGCCACCCCAGTATATTCTGCAGTAATGCCCAGGTCTCGTTATGAGACAATAATGAGGTTCCTCCACTTCAATGACAACGCACAGGCCCCCCCAAGTACCGATGCAAACCGGGATCGGTTGTTCAAAATAAGACAGTTAATAAATTCCCTGAATAATTTATTTCTGCAACTCTACACCCCTGAGCAGAACGTAAGTGTGGACGAATCCCTCCTCAACTTTCATGGCAGACTTAGCTTTCGCCAATATCTACCTTCAAAAAGGGCAAGATATGGCGTTAAGCTCTACAAATTGTGTGAAAGCGGGTCAGGATATACCACCGCCTTCAGAATTTATGAAGGGCGGGACCGCACAATAAATGTTCCTGGATGCCCCCCATATCTTTCCACCAGCAGTAAGATCGTGTGGGAGATAATGCAGCCTCTGCTTCACAAGGGGTACCACCTGTACTGTGATAATTTTTATTCGAGTGTGCCCCTGTTTAGGCATTTGCATGCTGCAAGGACTGGGGCATGTGGTACCATGCGCAAAAACAGAATTGGTTTTCCACAGCAATTAGTGGGGAAGCGCATGGTAAAGGGGGACTCCTGTGCTTATGCATCTGAGGAATTGCTGGCGGTCAAGTTCAGGGATCGCAAAGACGTGTATGTGCTAAGCACGATTCATACCGCAGGAACAGTGGCAGTGAGGGAAAGGGGGGCAACATCGGACAAGCACAAACCAGTGAGCGTGTCCGAATATAACAAGTACATGGGGGGGGTGGATTTAAGCGACCAGGTTTTACAGCCCTATTTAGTAAAACGCAAAACTAAAACCTGGTACAAAAAAGTGGCCATTTATTTGTTACAGGTGGCCATCCACAACTCATTTGTGCTCTACAAAAAAAACAGGAGGCAGAGACACATACCTGGATTTCCAGGGAAAAATTATTGAAGGCCTCATTTTTGATGTTCAGGACACCCGAGAATGCCCCCAGTCTGAGGATGTCACGCGACTGACTGAAAGACACTTCATCAGTCGGATTCCCCCAACATCAACCAGAAGCAACCCTCAGAAAAAGTGCCGCGTCTGCAGAAAAGACAGGCACCGCAAAGATTCCCGATATTTCTGTCCCTCATAACCAGGCCTGTGCATTGAGCCATGTTTTAAAAAATACCACACTGTTCTGAATTATTAGATTTTAGTTAATTCGTTGAAAATATATTTGCCCTACATTACGTTTTTATTTTTCCCCTGATTTTACTCCAAGGGTGAGGGAGGGAATGGGTGGGGGGTGGATGTCATGTTTGCATATTCTCTAATGTTCATCTGCTGGAGAGCTCCATTTGCATAAACCTGCAATTTCTTATTTTAGAAAACCCAAAAAAATAAATTCCCATTATACCCCTAGATGAATATTTTGGGATTTCTGCTTCAAGAGCAGATATTTTGGAAGTGTTATAGAAACTCTGTTGAGTTTTGTAAAACCAGCTTTGAAAAAAAAGCGATTTGTGAAATAATCTTCTATCGTCCGCCCTCCTACTTCTCTGTGATAAATAAGACACACATATTTGGTATCCCCATGCTCAGGAGAAGTGGAAGAATGTGAAAGGAGATGAATTTTGGCCGTGGTCTATGCCGTGTGTGAAAAATGCTGGTATAAACTGACGCATTTGCTAAAAAATTGCTAATTTTATTTTGATCCATCTTATTCAAGAAACTTTCAGAAGAAAACTGGACTGTCTAAAAATATGATAAACCCCTTGAAGAAAACCTTGTGGGGTCTACTTGAGGACTCATATGTTATGGAATGTTCTTTGTTCGTCTGATGCTATAAGTATGAGCACTGTAGTTCAATAAATTAGAAGGATTTTTACCTTGAGAAACGTCTCAGTGTATCTGTTGCTTCTCCGAGCTCCCCCCCCCACCTGATTTGAACCTGCATGGAGATCAAGGCGTAAAGTGACCCCATTCCGATCACAGGGTTCTAACATCACAAATATATATTTGTATCTTTTCAAATTCCCACATTTGCGGGTATGTACACCTGATGTGGAAGGGTCCATATTAGCTAAAGCAAAGACATATCAAATGATATTCTTGACCCAATGGGCTAAAGCCTCTGAAAATCTGCCCATGTAGAATGTAATGCCAAAGATCTCTATTGTTTTTGTCTATGGACAGACTTCTATGCCTTGTATAAAGAGCACAGCTTAGGGGTTTTGATAAGCAGGTCATGACCACCATACCCTATAAAAGGTAAGTGCGACTTTAAAAAGTGTAGCCGAATGGTGCCTCTATAAGAGGGGAATATACAGTGAAGGAAATAAGTATTTGATCCCTTGCTGATTTTGTAAGTTTGCCCACTGTCAAAGACATGAACAGTCTAGAATTTTTAGGCTAGGTTCATTTTACCAGTGAGAGATAGATTATATAAAAAAAAAAAAAAAATCACATAGTCAAAATTATATATATTTATTTCCATTGTACACAGAGAAATAAGTATTTGATCCCCTACCAACCATTAAGAGTTCAGCCTCCTCCAGACCAGTTACACGCTCCAAATCAACTTGGTGCCTGCATTAAAGACAGCTGTCTTACATGGTCACCTGTATAAAAGACGCCTGTCCACAGACTCAATTAATCAGTCTGACTCTAACCTCTACAACATGGGCAAGACCAAAGAGCTTTCTAAGGATGTCAGGGACAAGATCATAGACCTGCACAAGGCTGGAATGGGCTACAAAACCATAAGTAAGACGCTGGTTGAGAAGGAGACAACTGTTGGTGCAATAGTAAGAAAATGGAAGACATACAAAATGACTGTCATTCGACATCGATCTGGGGCTCCATGCAAAATTTCACCTCGTGGGGTGTCCTTGATCCTGAGGAAGGTGAGAGCTCAGCCGAAAACTACACGGGGGGAACTTGTTAATGATCTCAAGGCAGCGGGGACCACAGTCACCAAGAAAACCATTGGTAACACATTACGCCGTAATGGATTAAAATCCTGTAGTGCCTGCAAGGTCCCCCTGCTCAAGAAAGCACATGTACAGGCCCGTCTGAAGTTTGCAAATGAACATCTGGATGATTCTGAGAGTGATTGAGAGAAGGTGCTGTGGTCAGATGAGACTAAAATTGAGCTCTTTGGCATTAACTCTACTCGCCGTGTTTGGAGGAAGAGAAATGCTGCCTATGACCCAAAGAACACCGTCCCCACTGTCAAGCATGGAGGTGGAAACATTATGTTTTGGGGGTGTATCTCTGCTAAGGGCACAGGACTACTTCACCGCATCAATGGGAGAATGGATGGAGCCATGTACCGTCAAATCCTGAGTGACAACCTCCTTCCCTCCACCAGGACATTAAAAATGGCTCGTGGCTGGGTCTTCCAGCACGACAATGACCTAAAACATACAGCCAAGGCAACAAAGGAGTGGCTCAAAAAGAAGCACATTAAGGTCATGGAGTGGCCTAGCCAGTCTCCAGACCTTAATCCCATCGAAAACTTATGGAGGCAGCTGAAGTTCCGAGTTGCCAAGCAACAGCCTCGAAATCTTAATGATTTACAGATGATCTGCAAAGAGGAGTGGGCAAAATTCCATCCAACATGTGTGCAAACCTCATCATCAACTACAAAAAACGTCTGACTGCTGTGCTTGCCAACAAGGGTTTTGCCACCAAGTATTTAGTCTGGTTTGCCAAAGGGATCAAATACTTATTTCTCTGTGCACAATGCAAATAAATATATATAATTTTGACAATGTGATTTTCTGTTTTTTTTTAATATAATCTATCTCTCACTGGTAAAATGAACCTAGCCTAAAAATTCTAGACTGTTCATGTCTTTGACAGTGGGCAAACTTACAAAATCAGCAAGGGATCAAATACTTATTTCCTTCACTGTAATTCTCACGGAATCAGTTAGAAAAAACATCATCAGATCATTATAAAAGCGGACAGGTACAGTATAAACCCATAGCAGTCTATGGGCAGGTATTACAGATCAGTACAACACCGATCCATAACAGTCCAATTGGCTTGAGGCCTAAAACTAGGGTTGCCACATTTTCCACCCAAAAAAAGGCCAGGTTGGTATGGATAAAAAAAGGGAAGTGACTTTGGAGTATCATGGCTGCATCCACCTACCCCCACTCCTGCCGTTAACTGGGCTCTCACCGGCGTCTCCTATGTCTGGGCCAACGCTGCGCTGCTCCTCCTCTGCTATTTGCCAGTGCGCGCACTAACTCCTTGTGCCTTAAAAGGGCCAGGACATGCTAATTCACCAAGACTTCCCAGGGTACATAGCTACCCTCCCCTTTTGCTCTGCTCCTCAGCAAATAGGTTCCATACTAGCCTGCTTGTGACATTCTACTGTATTGCCTTTTTGGATGTACTGAACCGACTCTGCCTGACCTTATCCTGTCTGCCGCCTGCTATGACCTGCTGACCATCTTCTGTTACAACAATAATCTGCCTGACCTGACATTCGGCTCGTCTTACCATGAGTTAATGTCTGCCGCCCGCCCCGATTTGTACTTGTATTAAGTGCGTATCTTGCCTACTGTTTTTGGTACTTTATCTGTTCACTTCAGCTATTGTCAACGGAGACTACTCTGGGGGTAGCAATGTGGGGGATTCTTAGCAGCCAAGTCCACAACTATGTACGAAACAAAGGGGGAACCACTGGGTAATCCTTTGACTCAGTTTCCTGGATTAGCCCATCGCCAAATCTGTTGGCCATCACAGAGGGTTCAAGAAAGTGTATATGGTTATGTTTAGGCTCAGGCTGATCATGGTACCTCACAGATTCCCCCTCTGAGTCTTGTCCCCATCTTCTCCCCTTCACACAGTACACAGTCTCCACAAAGTGGAAGGCTAGAGACAGTGGAGTTAGCAGGGTGTAGCCAGCGCCGGCCTTAGGGGTGTTCGACCTGTGCCATTGCACAGGGTGCATCACTCCAGCAGGTGGAAGGGGGTGCTGAGCAGGCACCTTTCCCATGCTTGTTTCAGAAGTGCCCGGGCCCGGCGACTCAGTAGCCGCCTTTCCCCCAGGCGCTTCTTCTCTCAGCGGCGTCGCTACCGCTGTAGCAGCCATAGGGGCTGCTAGTGGCGACACCGGGCATGAGGGCGCCTGTGCTGCATGTCGGAACGGGCCCCTACCTGGTCAGCGGCCATCCACTCTGTGACCGGGGATTACACTCCAGGAGAAGCCCTTGACGTCACTGTCCCTAAATAGACAGAGACGTCAGGGCCTTCTCCTGGAGTGGAATCCCCGACGCTGTGACTTGGGATACCACTCCAGGAGAAGCCAGTAACGTCACTGTCTATAAATGGACACAGAGGACAGGGGCTTCTCCTGGATTGGAATCCCCAGTCACAGCATCGGCAATGCTGTGGATGGGGATTCCGCTTCAGGAGCTGCCCCTGATGTCACTGTCCATATATGGACAGGGACATCAAGCAGAGCGCTCCAGGAGCGGAATCCCTGGCCACAGGGGGATTCTTCTCCTTCAGGGAGCTACAGTGGCGCTAACTACAAGAAGGGGGGGGGGGGTTCTATCTCCAAGGGGGCTGTGGGCTATGTGGCACTACCCACCAGGGGGCTGTGAGAGTGGGGGGGCAGATGGTCATTTTACCGCCAGCGGCGGGCTGCTGGTCATTTTACCGCCAGCGGCGGGCTGCTGGTCATTTTACCGCCAGCGGCGGGCTGCTGGTCATTTTACCGCCAGCGGCGGGCTGCTGGTCATTTTACCGCCAGCGGCGGGCTGCTGGTCATTTTACCGTCAGCGGCGGGCTGCTGGTCATTTTACCGTGAGTGGCAGGCTGCTGGTCTTCAAGTGGTTGCCCTCCTCTGACCTCCAATGGAAATTAATAGGAGGCAGAAAATACCTGCAGCGCCCGTTTGGAGTGCTTTTTTGCCTGCGTCTTTGGCATTAGCTTAAAGAGGCTCTGTCACCAGATTTTGCAACCCCTATCTGCTATTGCAGCAGATAGGCGCTGCAATGTAGATTACAGTAACGTTTTTATTTTTAAAAAACGAGCATTTTTGGCCAAGTTATGCAGGACCTGGGGCAGGAAGTGAGTGACGTCACAGCGTGATCTCTCGAGAACACGCTGTGTCTCTGCACTGCCAGAAGCTGGGCGTTCTGAAGAGAAGTGGATGATACTTCTCGTCAGAGCGCCCAGCTAGTAAAAGTAGTAAACACGCCCCGATGTAACACACACAATACACGCCCAGTTGGACTTTTGCAAGCCTCATTTGCATAAATACAAAAATGGTCATAACTTGGCCAAAAATGCTCGTTTTTTTAAAACTAAAAATGTTACTGTAATCTACATTGCAGCGCCGATCTGCTGCAATAGCATAGGGGTTGCAAAATCTGGTGACAGAGCCTCTTTAACCCCTTAATGACCAGCCCATTTTGGACCTTAATGACCAAGCTATTTTTTACGTTTTTCAATCGTCGCATTCCAAGAGCTATAACCTTTTTATTTTTGCGTCGACATAGCTGTATAAGGTCTTGTTTTTTGTGGGACAAGTTGTATTTTTTAATAGCACCATTCTGAGGTACATATTATTTATTGATTAACTTTTATTAACTTTTTTTTGGGGGGGGGGGGGGGGGGAATAGAAAAAAATCTGAAATTTTGCCACTCTTTTTTGTGTCCTAAATCTACGCCGTTTACCGTGTGGTATAAATAACACAATAACTTTATTCAGCGGGTTGTTACGATTGCAACGATACCAAATTTGTATCGTTTTTGTATGTTTTACTACCTTTAAACAGTAAAAACGCTTTTTTTCTAAATGATTTGTTTTTGTGTCTCCATATTTGAAGAGTCGTAACGTTTTTATTTTTTCGCCGATGCGGTTGTATGAGGGCTTTTTTTGCGGGACGACTTGTAGTTTTTATTGGTACAATTTTGGAGTAGATGCAACTTTTTGATCACTTTTTAATCACATTTTTTTAAAGTCAGGATTCACAGAAAACAGCAATTTTTCTGTCGTTTTTTAATTTATTTTTTTACAGCGTTCACCGCGCGGGTCAAATAATGTAATAGATTTATAGTCGGGGTCGTTACGGACGCGGCGATACCAAATATGTGTAACTTTTTTACTTTATTTTGGTTTTTTAATAGTAAAGCAGTTTGTAAGGGGAAAAAGTGGGTTTTTCATTAACTTTATTAAACTTTTTTTTAAACTTTTTTACTAGTCCCACTAGGGGACTATAATATGCGATTCTGCGATCGCTATTATAATACACTGCAATACTTCTGTATTGCAGTGTATTATGCCTGTCCGTTTAAAACGGACAGGCATCTGCTAGGTCATGCCTGCGGCATGATCTAGCAGGCATTCGCTCCAGGCAGGCCTTTATTAGGCCCCCGGCTGCCATTGGAGACACAGACACTCGGCGATCGTATCGCCGGGTGTCGGTGGGGGAGAGAAGGAGCTCCCTCCCTCTCTCCAAAACCACTCAGATGCGGTGCTCGCTATTGAGCACCGCATCTGAGGGGTTAAACGGGGGAGATCGATACTAATATCGATCTCACCCGGCAGAGCAGGTACGCTCCTAGCCCTCAGCTGCCTCTGGCAGCTGAGAGCAGGGAGATTTGACAGCTCCCTGCTCTGTTTACTTATTCCGATGCCGCGACGTAAAAAGTCTATGGCATCGGAATAAGGCCCGTTAGTGACCGACGTAGAAACAAGATGGGCGGGTCACTAAGGGGTTAAACAACTCAAAAAAAACAAAAAGAAGAGGTCAAACAACACTGTCAATTCAAAGTCTGCTTCAAAATTCCTGAAGGAATTTTGAGGCAGATTTTTTATTTTTTTTGCCTTACAAAAAACGCTGTGTGAACATGCCCTACGAGCATAGTGCTTGTTTATAGCAGTTTTCGGTCTCTCTCTAAACTATTTTTGGTAGGGGTGCCCTGAGGAAATTTTATTTTTCCAGTTGTGTCTAAAGGTTGGTAAACTCTCTACTAGGCTACAGGATCACGCCGAACTACGCAAGGATCCTGTCGTGGAGCAGCTCAGATTGTCATGGGAACGGGGCCTAGGTGAGTAAAAAAAATTTTTGTTCGGGGGCACAGTCTACAAGGGGCAGGTGGGGGGGCTGATGGTACGATATACAAGGAGGAGGTGGGGGATTATGGCAGTCTACAGGAAGGCTGTATGGCACAATCTACAGGGGGTCACTGTGTGGCAGCCAGGGGAGGGGGCATTATATTGTGTGGGGGCCACTAAGCGGACATTACACTGTGCAAGGGTACTACAGGTAGCATAATACTGTGTGGGCACAATTAGAAGACAAAATACGGTGTCCTTGAAGGGTTTATAATATATTATTAAAGAGGCATTATACTTTGTGGGGGAACTATATAGGGCATTATACTTTTTTTATGATGGGATGAGACGCCGAAAGATAATTTTGCACGGGTCGCTATCTATCCTAAGGCCGGCCCTGGGTGTAGCAAAGACTGCACTTATTCCCACCATTCTATAGTTGGTCCTGGTCTATAGAATACAAATGCGGTCACCACATGCCACCAACGTCATTCCTTTGGCATCTAGCAGTATTACATTTCAACGGAAACATTGATATACCAGGCAGGTAGAAACTAAATTTTAAGATTGTGCTGGGACTTTCCATTGCAACTCTTTCTGGTTTTCACAGAAATCTTTATATAAATGTGAATTGCTTAAAGGGGAACTTTCAACCGGGCCCATGACAACTGTATGTGCTTTGTATACAAGTCCTATCACTGGTTAGAAGTTGAGCATTACACTAAAGTCATATAGCTCCCTCCTGAGAAAAAGAAAATGATATGACTACATGCCCTATATACAAAGAAGATAAAATAATAATTAAAAATAGTAGCAGAAGACAAGACATGTGTACCAAGCCACATACCTAACAGCATTGCTGCCAACGCTTCCTTGTATGAGGATCATTCGTCCATGTTGTAGACCCCCAAAGATTGTACAAGCATAAGGAACAACCTGTATAACCACATAGGATAATAGCACAATAAGTAACACAAATGCACACGTCTGTGATAATGTACAAGAAAACTGAACTTCTTTACAGGCTAAGGCCTCATGCACAAAACCGTAAAGGTGTGCACGGTCTGCGATTACGTCATGGAAACCACGGTCGTTGGCATTCGCCCATTGGATAGCAGGTGTTCGATACTATCCGCAATTTCGGCTCCACGATTGTGGATAGTATGTGGCCACAAATGCTTGGTCGTTTGATTGAGGCCTTATAATTCAGATTCACGGACTAGCACTGTGTAGAGAAAGTGCTAAAGGAGTCTGGGCCATTCATTCTGGAGCTGAACAGAGACATCCACCATTCATGAAGCATTAATTCTTAGGCTGGGTTCACACGAGCATGTTACGTCCGTAATGGACGGAATGTATTTCGGCCGCAAGTCCCGGACCGAACACACTGCAGGGAGCCGGGCTCCTAGCATCATCGTTATGTACGACGCTAGGAGTCACTGCCTCTCCGTGGAACTACTGTCCCGTACTGAAAACATAATTACAGTACGGGACAGTTGTCCTGCAGCGAGGCAGGGACTCCTAGCATCGTACATAACTATGATCATAGGAGCCCGGCTCCCTGCAGTTTGTTCGGTCCGGGACTTGCGGCCGAAATACGTTCCGTCCATTACGGACGTAACATGCTTGTGTGAACCCAGCCTTAAAAAGTATTACAATCCTGTTAATAATAAATGCTAATCATTTTTCCATAGATAATGTAAGACAATGTACATCTGTACTGCGGACCTACTTAGCTCACATAGATTTGCCTAGACTGGTTACAATTGTAGCAAGTGTTGATTTTCAGTCTCTGGATGTGAACAAGAATGAAACAAGGAGTACATTTATCAAAAGAAATGCACTACAGAAGTGGTATAAGGCTCCGTTTATACCACGTTTATGCATCCTGGTGAAATTACTGTTATTTTTCAAGGCCAATACGCCTATACACGGCGGCCTACTAACGGGCTTTATTCTCATGCATACGCCTTTTCGCGGCGCTGCATCGGAATAAATCTCCCTGTTACCAGAGGTAGCAGGGATCAATATCACTCTCACTCCCTTAACCTCTCAAATGCAGCGCTCAATAGCGAGCGCCGCATCGAAGTGGTTTTGGAGAGAGGGAGCCCTCTCACCCCACCGGCATCCTGCGATAAGATTGCAGGGTTCCGGTGTCTTCTATGGCACCCGGGGGCCTAATAAAGGCCCCCAGGTCTGCCTTTAGTTAATAATGCCTGCTAGGCATGGCCTAGAAGATGTCTGTCCGTTTTAGGGTATGTTTACATGGCTTAGCAAAATACGACTGAAATTACGGAGCTTTTTTCAGGCAAAAACAGCTCCTGATTTTCAGACGTTTTTGTAACTACTCGTGTTTTTCGCAGCGTATTTTACGGACGTTATTGGAGAGTCAATGAAAAATGGCTCCAAAAATGGCCCAAGAAGTGACATGCACTTCTTTTTTGCGGGCGTCTTTTTACAGCGACACGTAAATTTACAACTTGTGGGAACAGAATATCGGAAAACCCATTGAAAGCAATGGGCAGATGTTTGTAGGCGTAATGGAGCCGTTTTTTCAGGCGTAATTAGAAGCGTAAAACGCCCGAATTACGTCTGAAAACACTGCGTGTGAACATAACCTTACACAGAGAGGCAATAATACACTGCAATACAGAGGTATTGCAGTGTATTATAAAAGCGATCGGGTAATCGCATAGTGAAGTCCCCTAGTGGGACTAGTAAAAAAGTAAAAAAAAAGTTAGTTAATAAAAAAAATAAGTGAAAAAAAAATAAAAATGAAAAACCCACTTTTTCCCCTTACAAAATGCTTTATTATTAAAAAAAAAAAAAAAAAAAAAAAAAACCCGCGTCCGTAACAAACCCAGCTATTTATTTAATCTGCTCGGCGAACGCCGTAAAAATACAAAACAATCCAAGAATTGCTGTTTTCTGTAAATCCTGCCTTAAAAAATTTTTTAAAAAAAGTGCTCAAAATGTCGCATGTACTTCAAAATAGTACAAAAAAAAACAAAACTCATCCCGCAAAAAAGTCCTCATACAGCTGCATCAGCAGAAAAATAGAAACAGTTACGGCTCTTCAAATACGGAGACACAAAAACAAATAATTGAAAGTGTTTCAATTATTGAGATTCACACAAGCGTTGCACATCTCGGACTTGAAAAACTGCAGTTTTTCACATCCGAGGTGCATCCGTGCTCTGCGCTGTGGGACGCGATGTCACGCATCCCCCATAGATTAGAGACTATGGAGGGATGCGTGAAAAAACTGGGACATGTCCTATTTTCTCACGGACTCTTCACACGATGCGTTGAACGGCTACATTGAATTACAAAAGGTCCGTGGGACGGCCGTTTTCTTTACGTGCAGTTTTTTGCAGCAGACATTCCGGCCCAAAAACCGCATCATTATTTGGTGCGATTTTTTTTTGGGCCGGAATTCCCTGCAGAGACCAGTGTGGATACACAGCATATCTGCCCTGTCTGAACATACCCTATATGTGGTTTTAGAAGCATTTTCTGTGAAGTGTATTTCCTTATGTAATATGCTAACAAAATTCACACAAAAAAATATTGCTTTGAGGATTTCATAGCAGTTTTGTTTTGCCCCATTTAAGCAATTGGATCAGAAACACAGACTTTCCTCACGTAATCCATCATGGGTGTAAGCGTATGTTCACATGTGGAAGATGTCTGCAAGGCGAAGGCCCCATGGAGCGTTATTGTCATGGCCGCATTTAAGCCGACAGAGGCGCCGACGCCCTGATCGGTGTGACTATCAACTTGCTAGTTAATGGCCGTGCGTTGCGCAGCCATTAAAACACCCTTTATGGCCGCATGAATTTACAGATAAACAGCCCCTTTACCGTCAACAACGTGCGACTAACAACATGACAGCCGAGCCGAACAGGGCAGACACCTTCAATGCCACTCTGTGGGGCCTTACCCCAACTGTTCCATACACCTGAAATGGGTTTGTAAAAATCACAGACACATGCTGCAGAAAATACCCCATTCAGATAAATGAAACTGATTTTCAATCGCTGCATGTGAATCCACCCTTAAAAACACTGAAAAAAATAGAGTGTGTCCGTCCGTCCGTCCGTCCGTTTAACAAGTTTATCTTGCAGCCATGATCTGGGTGAAAGGTTGCTAGCTATGCTGGGTGGATCTGGACATAAAACTCCACCCTATACTCTATGAGAAGTTTTCACGCGCCTCGCACGGACCTATGGTAATCAATGGAGCAGTTCAGACAGTCCGTGATTTTCTCGCAGCGTGTGTCTGCTGCGTAAAACTCACGACATGTCCTATATTTGTGCGTTTGTCGACTTCAATGGATGCGTGAAACTTTTTTTTGTACTTCAATGGGTGCGTGAAAATCATGCGCAGCACACGGAAGCACTTCCGTGTGACGTGCGTGATTTGCGCAACACCAGTAAAAAGTATGAATGAAAACAGAAAAGCACCACGTGCTTTTCTGTTTACAAACATACAGAGTGTTATAATGATGGCGGCTGCGCGAAAATCACGCAGCCACGCATCATACGCTGCTGACACACGGAGCTGTTATGGACCTTTTGCGCTCGCCAAACGCACACGCTTGTGTGAATCCGGCCTTACTGTGGATATGTCATAAATGTCCCTGATGGGAAAACTCCTTTAAAACCTTTTTACTAAACCTTGGAAGAAAACTCCAACATTTAGTGATATCGGATTATGGAAGACCTCGAGGTCTATTGCGAGTGCTGTACAGAACACATATAGCATGGATATTTTGTAGGACAGTGCTTGACTTCTCAAAGCTCAGAAGTAGCAAACAGCATGTCATGTCAGTGCTCATCCTCCCCAGCTGGTTGGCATGACTGAGAAATAACAGAACAGTCAGGTTATGTTCACACGGCCTATTTTCGGCCATTTTTCGGGCCGTAAAATTATAAGCAGAACACCTCCAAACATCTTCCCATTGATTTCAATGGGATAAACGGCGCTGTTCTGACGAGCCGTTTTTTTACGCGGCCGTTTTGAAAAACGGGCGCGAAAAAAAAAGTGCAGGTCACTTCTTGGAAACATTTTTGAAGCAGTTTTTCATACACTCTATTGAAAACAGCACCAAAAACTACTGAAAAAAAAACGCTGCAAATAACGCCGCAAAAGTCGCAAGTGGCTTAAAAAGCGACTGAAAATCAGGAGCGGTTTCCCCTAGAAAACAGCTCTGTATTTTCAGACGTTTTTAGTCTAGCGTGTGAACATACCCTTACTTTTCTTCCGCTCAATGCACATATTTAATGCTTTTTTCAGATGACCGTAGCATTTTAGTACCCAAATTACGGCCACAATAGCCAGACTTCCTGCGGTTCTACTGAACTGGACTTAGGTCAGCACAGGATTCTATAGAGACATGAAATGGCTGGAATTATTACCATACCCCAGTAGTAGACATTACATAGTTACTTAGTTGAGAAGGTTGAAAAAAAGACAAGTCCATCAAATCCAACCTGCAATCCTACCGTGTTGATCCAGAGGAAGGTAAAGACGCATTTTTATGACAGGGTTAATTTCTACAGGCACTGCATGTAAATAGGCCTTTATACCCGTGATCAAGTTCAATGAATGCATTTCTGATAATAGATTATTAGCATTTCCCACCGGTCACTTGTTGCACTCCTCTAGCCATAAAGACACACATGACATATGGCTTCTTATCTTAGTGTAAGGAACAAGCAGGATTGTCCTGTACACACCGGGTAGAAGACAGGCGGCTGTAACAGCAGGCTGGGGGCTTCCATAGCTGTATATATCTAGCAACGGATGAGTCACAGACTTGGGGAAGTTCTCACAAACCACTCCTTTTTCTTACTTAACCCTTTTCCTGCTGGACACTTGTAGATCTCTCGCATAATGAGGCAGATTTCTGAAAAATGTTGCAGGGGTAAGTTCTGATATTATGTTTGTGGCATATTCTATTATTCTTAAAAATTAGCGCAGCTATTGATAAATGTATCTAAAACTGCAGACTGTTATTAAAGAGGCGCAAGCCCTGCACCAGATTCGACCAGACGGAGCCGTGTCCCACTTTTGCAACACATAATTTTGTCTTGAAATGTGGATACATATGTGATTTAATGGAGAATAATAAGCCCCATCCCCACAATACCTGCAGGATGCCCCTTCAAAAGTGCCTTAGTTCTTTACACTGCTTGATAAATATGAAGCAAGTCTGGTTGAGACAGTTTCAGGACCAGCTTATATACACGACCATATTAGCACTCCGTATAACTTCTGAGTAGAGGTTATATATAGGTGTATGTGGACCCACTGTTTTTCTGTATGTCTCTAATTTCATACTCAGGAAAATATCATTTTTTTTATGTCGGACCCGTATAGATGCTGTACAGAGGCAACATATGATGGCTCACAGGGGTGGACATACCATTGGTGCAACCTATGCAGATTTACAGGGCCCCATTAGGCAGGGGCGTAGCTGTGTGGCGCTATTTACAATGGGGGCTGTGTGTGGCGCTATTTACAAGGGGGGCTGTGTGGTGCTATTTACAAGGGCGGCTGTGTGTAGCATTATTTACAAGGGGGGCTGTGTGCCGCTATTTACAAAGGGGGCTGTGAGTGGCACTATCTACAAAGTGGGCTGTGTGTGGCACTATCTACAAGGAGGGCTGTGTGGTGCTATTTACAAGGGCGGCTGTGTGTGGCATTATTTACAAGGGGGGCTGTGTGCCACTATTTACAAAGGGGGCTGTGTGTGGCGCTATTTACAAGGGGGGCTGTGTGTGGCGCTATTTACAAGGGGGGCTGTGTGTGGCGCTATTTACAAGGGGGGCTGTGTGTGGCGCTATCTACAAGGGGGGCTGTGTGGCAATATCTACAAGGAGGACTGTGTGTGGCACTATCTAGAAGGGGGCTGTGTGTCGCACTATCTACAAGGGGGGCTGTATGGCGCTATCTACAAGAGGGGCTGTGTGGCATTAGCTACAAGGGGGCTGTGTGTGGCGCTATCTACAGGGGGCTGTGTGTGGCTTCTAATTTATTTTCTTTTAATTAATTTTTATGTTAACTACGTTATAGAACTTTATCGCTTGTAAAATGGAAAAATATTTTGTGTGGTGCTGTGTGTGGCACTATTTACAAGGGGGCTGTGTGGCGCTATTTACAAAGTGGGCTGTGTGTGGCACTATCTACAAGGGGGCCTGTGTGGTGCTATTTACAAGGGCGGCTGTGTGTGGCGCTATTTACAAGGGGGGCTGTGTGGTGCTATTTACAAGGGCGGCTGTGTGTGGCATTATTTACAAGGGGGGCTGTGTGCCACTATTTACAAAGGGGGCTGTGTGTGGCACTATCTACAAGGAGGCTGTGTGGCGCTATTTACAAGGGGGGCTGTGTGTTGCGCTATCTACAAGGGGGGCTGTGTGTGGCAATATCTACAAGGAGGACTGTGTGTGGCACTATCTACAAGGAGGGCTGTACGGCGCTATCTACAAGAGGGGCTGTGTGGTGCTATCTACAACAGGGGGCTGTGTGGCATTAGCTACAAGGGGGCTGTGTGTGGCGCTATCTACAGGGGGCTGTGTGTGGCTTCTAATTTATTTTCTTTTAATTAATTTTTATGATAACTACGTTATATAACTATATCGCTTGTAAAATGTAAAAATATTTTATACTTGAGTTACATTAAAAAAATTGTGAAAAATAATTACACCTCATTGATTGGTAGAGAAAGCAAACATGGCGAGGGGGAAGGAAATGTCGGGAAATAAGTTGGGGGGGACGCCAATTGGAATCTTTGCCCCGGGTGCAGGAGAACCTAACTACGCCTGTGCCAGTAGGTACCTGTCATCTTAACCCCTTTCCGACATTTGTCGTAAGTATACGTCATGAAAAGCCAGTGCTTCCTGCAAAATTTCATATACTTACGACAAATGCATGGCACCAGCTCAGAAGCTGAGTCGGTGTCATCATCCCCGGATGTCAGCTGTATCTTACAGCTGACATCAAGTCCTTTATTATTAAAAAAATAAATAAACCATACATATTTGGTATCGGCGCGACCATAACGGCCTAAAGTATAAAAATATTATGTTATTTATTCCACGCTGTGAACGGCGTAAAAAAACAAACTTAAAAAACAATGCCAGAATTTCCCTTTTTTTTGGTCACTTTGCCCTATAAAAATGTAAATAAAAAGTGATCGAAAAGTCGCATGTATCAAAAAAGGTACCTATAAAAACTATAGCTCGTCTTGCAAAAAACAAGCCCCCATACAGCTCCGTCGAAGAAAAAATTAATAAGTTGTGGTTCTCACAACATGGCGACAGAAAAAAAATACATTATTTTTACAAAAGTAATCTTATAGTGCAAAAAGTTGTAAAACATAAAAAGTGCTATAAATTAGGTATCGTCGGAATCGTACTGACCCGCAGAATAAAGTTAACATGTAGTTTATAACGCATGGTGAACGCTATATAAAAAAACCCTAAAGTAACTATGCCAGAATTACTATTTTTTGGTCACCTTGCCTCTCAAAAAATAGGATAGAAAGTGATGAAAAAGTCGCATGTACCCCAAAATGGTACCAATAATAACTACAGCTCGTCCCGCAAAAAAACTGCCCTCATACCACTACGTCTATGAAAAAATAAAATTACTTAAGGCTCCAATAAGTCAGGAAATAAAAATATGCGGTTGTGAAGATCAGAGGGGAACATTTTGTCTGTTTCAAGAGGCGATTTATCGGAGCCCTAAAATTAGGGAACCAGGAAGGGAGGGCCCAAACATATCTGCTGTAAGCGAGGGTGCCGTATTATACCAGGACAACACTTCCCAGCAAAATTCCCCATACTGCAAAGGTGCGGAGTGTGAACCTAAAAGGGGGATAAGGAAGGAAATTTATCAGTGCGACACCGGCCTGTGTATAAAAATAATTCTTCACAGCGTAACACACCTCTATGGATTATTTTATTGTTTACCCCATTGTTATACCACCTGACTATGCCCCTGATGTACTCTGCCCAGCTTAAAAAATGCCCCCACATTATAAACTGAAATACCAGTATTACTCAAACAAAACTACTACCAATCAAAATCAACGTTTCAAAAGCCAAATGGCGCTCCCATCCATCTGAGCCCTACAGTCTGCCCAAACAGCATATATGGCACTGCCATACCCGGGAGAACCCTTTTAACAATTTTTGGGGTTTGTGTCTCCAATTGCATAAGCTGGGCACGACATATTTGCCACTGAATTGGCATATCTGGGGAAAATTTTAAAATCGTACTTTGCACCATCCGCAGCGCATACATTTATGGAAAAGACCTGTGGGGTGAAATTGCTCACTACACTACTTAATAAATGCCTTGAGGGGTGTCGTTTCTAAAATGGGGTCACTTCTCAGGGGTTTCTTTTATTACTTCACATACGAGACCTGTAATTGTGAACCATGCACATCACAGGAAAGACAGTGGGAGTTCAGGGAGTTAAATGCATGGCTTAAGTCTTGGTGTAGAGGAGAAGGCTTTGGGCTCCTAGAGCACTGGGCTGACTTTTCATTGGGGTAGAAACTGTATTCTGCAGATGATTTGCACCTAAATGGAAGGGGGTCCGCTGTGCTGGGGGAGAGAATTCTAGCTGGGGTGGCGGAGTATTTGAACTAGGGCTGAGGAGGGAGGCCAATGTAGAAAATAAAGGGATAATCAGGTTAGAGAGGGGTCAGACTGTATTGGTGGGGGGAGAAACAGACTGTGGGGAGAGAACTAGGCAACAAGATAAGGAGATCCCTTCGTTACAAAACAGCATTGAAAATAAAAATGCCCAAATAATGTCAAATAATCACATTTCTGATACTGAAAGTGAAACATTTGAAGGCATGTTAACGTGTATGTTCACAAATGCCAGAAGTCTAGCAATCAAAATGGGGGAGCTGGAGGCCTTGGTACTGGAAGTAAATATAGATATAGTTGGTTTTGTGAAACATGGCTGGACTCTTCACATGACTGGGCTGTAAATCTACAGGGTTTTACACTGTTTCGGAAAGACAGGGCGAATAGGAAAGGTGGTGGTGTATGTCTGTATGTGAGAAATTATATGAAGATGTGTGTGAATGAGACATTAGAGGGTGAAGATTGTGAGGAGGTTGAAACCTTGTGGGTGAAATTACAAAGGGAGGTAAACACTGAAAAAAATTACTTTTGGTGTAATCTATAGACCCCCAATATTACTGAGGAGATGAAAGGTCAGCTTTATAAACAGATGGAGCGGGCTGCACAGGCGGGTACAGTAGTGATAATGGGAGATTTTAATTACCGGGAAATTGGTGTCATGGTTCGGCTTCAACTGCAAAAGGGAGACATTTCCTCAACCTGTTGCAGGAAAATTTTATGGGCCAGTTTGTGGAAGATCCGACTAGAGGTGAAGCTCTGTTGGATCTGGTCATTTCTAATAATGCAGAGCTTGTTGGGAACGTCTATGTTCGTGAAAACCTCGGTAACAGTGATCATAATATAGCTATATTTTACATATACTGTAAAAATCAAACACAGGCTGGGAGGGAAAAAACACTTAAATTTAAGAAGGCCAATTTCCCCAGGATGAGGTCTGCAATTCAGGATATAGACTGGGAAGAACTAATGTCAAATAATGGTAAAAAATGATAAATGGGAGATTTTTAAGTCTACTTTGGGTAATTATAGTGCAAAATTTATTCCTATAGGTAACAAGTATAAACGACTAAAATTAAACCCCACATGGCTTACACCTTCTGTAAAAAGGGCAATACATGACAAAAAAAGGGCATTTGAAAAATACAAATCTGAGGGTACAGCTATAACCTTTGTAAAATATAAAGAGCTTAATAAAATCTGTAAAAAGGTAATAAAATCAGTAAAAATACAAAATGAAAGGCAGGTGGCCAAGGATAGTAAAACAAATCCCAAAATATTCTTCAAGTATATAAATGCAAAAAAAACAAGGTCTGAACATGTAGGACCCCTAGATAGTGGTAATTGGGAGTTGGTCACAGGGGATCAAGAGAAGGCAGAGTTACTAAATGGGTTCTTCAGCTCTGTATATACAACAGAAGAAAGAGCAGCTGATGTAGCTGGTGCCAGTGCTGTTAATATATCAGTTGATATACTGAATTGGATTAATGTAGATATGGTGCAAGCTAAATGAAATACAATAAACGTATACAAGACCCCAGGACTAGATGGGTTACACCATAGAATTCTTAAAGAGCTTAGTTCAGTTATTACAGTCCCCCTTTTCATAATATTTAGAGATTCTCTAGTGACTGGTATAGTGCCAAGGGTCTGGTGCAGGGCAAATGTGGTGCCTATTTTGAAAAAGATCTCTAGGTCTTCCACGGGTAATTATAGACCAGTAAGCTTAAAGAGGCTCTGTCACCAGATTTTGCAGCCCCTATCTGCTATTGCAGCAGATAGGCGCTGCAATGTAGATTACAGTAACGTTTTTATTTTTAAAAAACAAGCATTTTTGGCCAAGTTATGACCATTTTTGTAGTTATGCAAATGAGGCTTGCAAAAGTCCAAGTGGGTGTGTTTAAAAGTAAAAGTCCAAGTGGGCGTGTATTATGTGCGTACATCGGGGCGTTTTTAATACTTTTACTAGCTGGGCGTTGTGTATAGAAGTATCATCCACTTCTCTTCAGAACGCCCAGCTTCTGGCAGTGCAAAGACACAGCGTGTTCTCGAGAGATCACGCTGTGTCGTCACTCACAGGTCCTGCATCGTGTCAGACGAGCGGGGACACATCGGCACCAGAGGCTACAGATGATTCTGCAGCAGCATCGGCGTTTGCAGGTAAGTCGATGTAGCTACTTACCTGCTAACGCCGATGCTGCTGCAGAATCAACTGAAGCCTCTGGTGCCGATGTGTCCGACACGATGCAGGACCTGTGAGTGACGTCACAGATCTGCACTGCCAGAAGCTGGGCGTTCTGAAGAGAAGTGGATGATACTTCTCATCAGAACGCCCAGCTAGTAAAAGTATTAAAAACGCCCCGATGTACGCACATAATACACGCCCACTTGGACTTTTACTTTTAAACACACCCACTTGGACTTTTGCAAGCCTCATTTGCATAACTACAAAAATGGTCATAACTTGGCCAAAAATGCTCGTTTTTTAAAAATAAAAACGTTACTGTAATCTACATTGCAGCGCCTATCTGCTGCAATAGCAGATAGGGGTTGCAAAATCTCGTGACAGAGCCTCTTTAACATCCATTGTGGGGAAAATGTTTGAGGGGCTATTGAGGGATTATATACAGGATTATGTGACAAAAAATAGTATTATAAGTGACAGCCAGCACAGTTTTACTAAGGACAGAAGCTGTCAAAGCAACCCGATTTATTTTTATGAAGAGGTGAGAAGAAGCCTAGACAGAGGGGCCGCTGTGGATGTAGTGTTTTTGGAGTTTGCAAAGGCATTTGACACTGTCCCTCATAGACGTCTAATGGGTAAATTAAGGACTATAGGTTTAGAAAGTATAGTTTGTAATTGGATTGAGAATTGGCTCAAGGACCGTATCCAGAGTTGTGGTAAATTATTCCTACTCTGAATGGTCCCCGGTTATAAGTGGTGTACCACAGGGTTCAGTGCTGGGACCACTATTATTCAACTTATTTATTAACCGCTTCCCGACCGCCCACTGTATATTCACGTCGGCACTTGCTGGGCTCTGTGCAGTGCCGACGTGAATTCACGGTGGGAGTTAAAAGCACGATCCGGGTGTCTCAGAGTAGCGCTGACACACGGATCGCGCTGTTATCACCTGCCTCTGGTCCCGGAGATATGATCGGGACCTGATTAGTTCAGGTCCCGGTCATGTGATCGCAGGGAAAGTGTGTTGTAGCAACGAACTGGAAAGTTTGTTGCTACAACAAACTTTCCCGGGGACCGATTGCTGGTGCAAGGCAGAACCGGGAAACGGCCATATAACGGCCATATAACGGCCCCCGGGTCTGCCATGCACAGCAGCCTATGAGAACCAGCCGGATGCTGGTTCTCATAAGCTTCCTGTCAGTGTGACTCTCAGGGTATGTGCACACACACTAATTACGTCCGTAATATACGGACGTATTTCGGCCGCAAGTTCCGGACCGAACTCAGTGCAGGGAGCCGGGCTCCTAGCATCATAGTTATGTACGACGCTAGGAGTCCCTGCCTCGCTGCCGGACAACTGTCCTGTACTGTAATCATGTTTTCAGTACGTGACAGTTGTCCTGCAGCGAGGCAGGGACTCCTAGCATCGTACATAAGTATGATGCTTGGAGCCCGGCTCCCTGCACTGTGTTCGGTCCGGTACTTGCGGCCGAAATACGTCCGTCAATTACGGACGTAATTAGTGTGTGTGCACATACCCTCAGCGTCACACTGACAGTTTATAATACGTTACACTACCTAGGTAGTGTAATGTATTATAGCAGTGATCAGTAAAACAAGTAAAAAGTAAAGTAAATAAAGTAATAAAAAAGTTTTATAAAAGTGTAAAAACAAGTTATAAAAGTTACAAAAAAAAAAGAATGCTTTTTTTCCTATAATAAGTCTTTTATTATAGGAAAAAAATGAAAATGTTAAAAAAAAGTACACATATTTGGTATCACCGCGTTCGTAACGACCCAAACTATAAAACTATAATATTATTTTTCCCGCACGGTGAACACCGCAAAAAAAAATAATTAAAAAACAATGTCAGAATCACTTTTTTTTGGTCATCAACCCTCCCAAAATAAAGAATAAAAAGTGATCAAAAAGTCGCATGTACCCCAAAATAGTACCAATAAAAACTGCAGCCCGTCCCGCAAAAAACAAGCCCTTACACCGCTTTTTTGCCGGAAAAATAAAAACGTTATGGCTCTCAGAATATGGTGACACAGAAAATAAATTATTTTATCAAAGTGATTTTATTGCGCAATCGCCACAAAACATAAAAAACCTATATACATATGGTATCGCCGTAATCGTACCGACCCGCAGTATAAAGTAAAATGTCATTTATACCGCACGATGAATACTGTCCAAAAAAAAATACAAAAAACATTGTCAGAATTTATGTTTCTTTGTCACTTTGCTTCCAAAAAAATCTAATAAAAAGTGATTAAAAAAAATCACATGTACCCTAAAATGGTACCAATGAAAAGTACAGATTGTCCCGCAACAAATAAGCCCTCACACAGCTCCGGTGGAAAAAAAATAAAAAAGTTCTGGCTCTCAGAATATGGCGATGCAAAATGTGCAGAGTGTTCCAAAAGCGGATAAGATCGGGCGCCATTTATCAGTGCGACACCGGCCACATATCTGCGGATTATTATTTATTTACACCATTATTATACCCTCTTATTATGCCCTAATGTTCTCCGCACAGATTACATATGCCCCCACATCATAAACTGAAATACCAGCAAAACCCCAAACAGAACAGTTACCAAGCAAAATCTGCGCTCCAAAAGCCAAATGGTGTTCCCTTCCTTCTGAGCCCCACAGCGTGCCAAAACACCAGCTTACGTCCACATATATGACATTTTATATCCGGGAGAACCCGCTCAACATTGTATGAGGTATTTGTCTTCAGTGGCACAAACTGGGCACAATATATTGTGCATTAAAATGGCACATCAGTGGAAAATTTAAATTTTCACTTTGCACCATCCGCTGCGCATTAACGCCTTGGCGCACCACGACTTAATAGCACGTCGTGGTGCGAGGGGTTATTTATGGAGCGGGCTCATGCGCTGTGCACGCTCCATATTCTGCAGGTGTCCGCTGTGTATTACAGCTGAGTCCCGGGACTAACGGACAGGAACAGTGATCGCGCTGTTACAGGAGCCTGTAAAATTACATTATACTGCAATACATTAGTATTGCAGTGTATTGTACCAGCAACCTAATGATCGCTCGTTCCAGTCCCCTAAAGGGACTTTTGGGAGGTTTCCACTGTTTTGGTACCTCAGGAGCTTTGTATATGCGACATGACACCCGAAAACCATTCCAGCTAAATTTGAGCTCCAAAAGCCAAATATTGTTCCTTCCCTCCTGAGTCCTGCCGTGGGTCCAAACAGCAGTTTATTACCACATATGGCGTATTGCTGTAATCAGGACAAATTGCTTTACAAATTTTGGGGTAATTTTTCTCCTTTATTCATTGTAAAAATTAAACATTTCTATGTTTTTTCAGAAAAAAGTAGATTTTCATTTTCACGGCCTAATTCCACTAAATTCAGCAAAAAAACTGTGGGGTCAAAATGCTAACTATACCCCTAGAACAATTCCTTGAGGGGTGTAGTCTTCAAAATGGGGTCAGTTTTGGGGGGATTCCACGGTTTTGCTTACTCCAGGGCGTTGCAAACGCGACATGGAACTGAAAACCAATCCAGCAAAATCTGCGCTTCAAAATCCAAATGGCGCTCCTTCCCTTCTGAGCTCTGCCGTGGGTCCAAACAGCAGTTTAGTACCACATATGGGGTATTGGCGTAATCGGGAGAAGTAGCTTTACAAGTTCTGGGGTGCTTTTTAATCTTTATTCCTTGCAAATATTATTTTTTTTTATATTTTTTCAGAAAAAAAGTAGATTTTCACTTTCACAGACAAACTCCAATAAATATAGCAAAATACCTGTGGTCAAGATGCTAACTATACCCCTAGATAAATTCCTTGAGTTGTGTAGTTTCCAAAACCGTCTCACTTTTGGGGGATTTCCACTGTTTTGGCACCACAAGACCTCTTCAAACCTGACATGGTGCCTAAAATATATTCTAAAAAAAGGAGGCCCCAAAATCCACTAGGTGCTACTTTGCTTCTGAGGCCGGTATTTCCGTCCATTATCACACTAGAGCCACATGTGGGATATTTCTAAAAACTGCAGAATCTGGGCAATAAATATTGAGTTGCATTTCTCGGGTAAAACCTTCTGTGTTACAGAAAAAAATGTATTACAAATGAATTTCAGCAAAAAAAATAAAATTTGTACATTTCACCTCTACTTTGCTTTAATTCCTGTGAAGCGCCTAATGGGTTAAGAAACTTTCTGAATGCTATTTTGAATACTTTGAGGGTTGCAGTTTTTAATATGGGGTGATTTATGGGGTCTATCTAGTACATAAGGCCCTCAAAGCCACTTCAGAACTGAACTGGTCCCAGTAAAAATGGCCTTTTGAAATTTTCTTGAAAATGTGAGAAATTGCTGCTAAAGTTCTAAACGTTGTAACGTCCTAGAAAAATAAAATAATGTTCAAAAAACTATGCAAATATAAAGTAGACATATGGAATATATAAAATAGTAACTATTTTGTGTGGTATTATTATCTGTTTTACAAGCAGATACATTTAAAATGAGAAAAATCATAATTTTTGCAAATTTTCTCTAAATTTTGGTGTTTTTCACAAATAAGCAATGAATTTATTGACCAAATTTTTCCACTAACATAAAGTACAATATGTCACGAGAAAACAATCTCAGAATCGCTTGGATAGGCAAAAGCATTCCGGAGTTATTACCACATAAAGAGACACATGTCAGATTTGAGAAAATGGGGCTGGTCATGAAGGTCAAAATGAGCTCGGTCTTGAAAGGGTTAATGATATAGAGGATGGGATTAATAGCACTATTTCTATTTTTGCAGATGACACCAAGCTATGTAATATGGAAGATGTTCATGAATTGCAAGCTGATTTGAAGACACTAAGTGTTTGGGTGTCCACTTGGCAAATTAAGTTTAACCCCTTCAGGACTGAGCCACTTTTGGACCAAATGACAGAGCCTAATTTTTTAAATCTGACGTGTGTTACTTTATGTGGTAATAACTCGGAAATGCTTTTACCTATCCAAGCGATTCTGAGATTGTTTTCTCGTGACATATTGTACTTTAAGTTAGTCAAAAAATTTGGTCGATATATTCAATATTTTTGTGTGAAAAACACCAAAATGTAGAGACAATTTGCAAAAAATTAGCATTTTCTAAATTCAAATGTATCTGTAGACAGATAGTTATACCACACAAAATAGTTGCTAGCTAACTTTTCCAATATGTCTACTCTAGATTGGCATCATTTTTTGAAAATCCTTTTATTTTTCTGGGACATTACAAGGCTTATAAGTTTAGCAGCAATTTCTCACATTTTCAAGAAAATTTCAAAAGCCCATTTTTTTTAGGGAACAGTTCAGTTGTTAAGTGGCTTTGAGGGCCTTATATATTAGATACCCCCACAAATCACCCCTATTTAAAAACTTCACCCCTCAAAGTATTCAAAACAGCATTCAGAAAGTTTTTTAACCCTTTAGGCGTTTCACAGGAATTAAAGCACTGTAGCGGGGAAATCTACAAATTTCATTTTTTTGGGCAGAAATTCCATTTTAATCCATTTTTCCTGTAATACTGAAGGTTTTTTACCAGAGAAGCACAACTGAATATTTATTGTCCTGATTCTGCAGTTTATAGAAATATCTCACATGTGGCCCTAGTGCGCTACTGGACTGAAATACCGGCCTCAGAAGCAAAGGAGCACCTAGAGCCTTTTAGGGCCTTCCTTTTATTAGATTATATTTCAGGCACCATGTCAGGTTAGAAGAGGTCTTGTGGTGCCGAAACAAAGGAAACACCCCAAAAAATACCCCATTTTGGAAACTAAACTCCTTGAGGAATTCATCTAGGGGTGTAGTGAGCATTCTGACCTCACAGGTGTTTCATAGATTTCATTAGAATTGGGCAGTGAAAATAAAAAATGACATTATTTTCCAATACCATGTATTTTTACCTCCAAATTTTTAATTTTTTCAACAAAAAAATTACGAAAAGCACCCCAACATTTGTAAAACAACTTCTCCAAAGTGCGGAAATACCAAACATGTGGTCATAAACTGTTGTTTGGGCAAGCAGCAGGACTCAGAATGGAAGGCACGCCATTTAGCTTTTGGAGCACTGATTTTGCTGGATTTATTTCTCTGCACCATGTCGCATTTGTAAAGCCCCTGAGGTACTAGTACAGTGAAAACCCCCCAAAAGTGACTCCATTTAGGAAACTATACCCCTTGAGGAATTCATCTAGGGGTGTAGTGAGCATTTTGACCCCACAGGTGTGTCATAGATTTCATTAGAATTGGGCAGTGAAAATGAAAAATTACATTTTCCAATAAGACGTAGCTTTACCTCAAAATTTTTATTTTTTTCAACAAATAAATGATGAAAAGCACCCCAACATTTGTAAAGCAACTTCTCCAGAGTACAGAAATACCCAACATGTGGTCATGAACAGCTGTTTGGGGAAGCGGCAGGACTCAGAAGGGAAGGCACGCCATTTAGCTTTTGAAGTACAGATTTTGCTGGTTTGATTTCTCTGCACCAGGTCGCATTTGTAAAGCTCCTAAGGTACCAGTACAGTGAAAACCCCCCAAAAGTGACTCCATTTGGGAAACTACACCCCTAGAGGAATTAATCTAGGGGTGTAGTGAGCATTTTGACCCCCCAGGTGTTTCATAGATTTCATTAGAATTGGGCAGTAAACATGAAAAAAATCATTTTTTTCCACTAAGACGTAGCTTTAGGTAAAAATGTTTCATTTTCTCATCAAATAAAGGAGAGAAATCACCGTAACATTTGTAAAGCAACTTCTCCAGAGTACGGAAATACCCCATATGTGGTAATAAAGTACTGTATGAATGCACATCCGGGCTCAGAAGGGAAGGAGCGCCATTTGGCTTTTGGAGAGCAGATTTTGCTGGATTGTTTTTTCTGCGCCATGTCGCTTTTGCAAAGCCCCTTAGGTACCAGTACAGTGGAAACTCCCCAAAAGGGACTCCATTTAGCAAACTACACCCATTGAGGAATTCATCTAGGGGTGTTGTAATGGCAGGAAGGAGGTGAAGGGAAAGTGAGCCCTAATCTACCCACCGCCCTGTCCCTGCCTACTTGCAACGACCCGACCTAGGCGACGGGGTACAACTGGGCGGCGGTCCCTATGCTGTCTAAGTGCACGGGAGAACAAACAGGGAACACGCAAGGGAAGGGGCAGTAGCCCACGGAACGCCGCGAGGAAACGGAGCAGTGAATGAATAGTCAGGACCAGGATGAAGTGGAGTATACCAACGAGAGCACGGAGAAGGAAGCAAGCCAGGGGCAAAGTGAAGCAGGTTAAGCAGAACTGCAGCAAGGCAGAAGCAGGCTGGAGCAAGCAGCAGTGGGGCCAGGAATCCAGAAGAATTACAAGCACTGAGGAAGAGAAAACGGCAGGTAATAAAGGACAGGGGGCGGAGCTAACTCCGACTGACCAGGCCGCGATAGGCTCTCCCACTCCTGAGCCTGCCACCCTGGTTGGTGGGAGACGGTGTCAGTCTAACAGGTCTGGCCTCAGGTGTGGATTGATTAATCCCAGGAGTATACCTAGACGTAGTACCTGGCAGATCCCTAACAGTACTCCCCCTTTTATGAGGGGCCACCGGACCCTTACTAAGAGGACCCGGTTTAGTAGGGAAGAGAAGGTGGAACCTCCTGATCAATACCCCAGCGTTAACATCACGGGCAGGTACCCAAGTCCTCTCCTCCGGCCCGTATCCTCTCCAATGGACCAGGTACTGGAGGGAGCCCTGGACCATCCTACTGTCCATAATCTTGGCCACCTCGAATTCCACCCCCTCAGGGGTGAGAACGGGAACAGGAGGTTTCCTCGAGGGGGACCAGGACGGGGAGCAGCGTTTGAGGAGGGAGGCATGGAAGACGTCATGTATGCGAAAGGATGGGGGCAGCTCCAGACGGAAGGATACAGGGTTGAGGACTTCAATGATCTTATAAGGTCCAATAAATCGGGGAGCAAACTTCCTGGACCGGACCTTAAGGCGCAAGTTCCTGGACGACAACCAGACCAAATCCCCGACGACAAACCGGGGGTTAGCAGAACGTCTACTATCAGCCTGAATCTTTTGTGCGCTCTGGGACGCCTCTAGGTTCTTCTGAACCTGGGCCCAGACTGTGCACAGTTCCCGATGAACATCCTCTACCTCAGGATTATTGGAACAACCAGGGGAAACGGAGGAGAACCTTGGGTTAAACCCGAAATTACAGAAAAACGGGGAGACCCCTGACGAGTTACTGACCCGGTTATTCAGGGAAAATTCAGCAAGGGGAAGGAATGAGACCCAATCGAATTGACAGTCAGAGATGAAACACCTTAAATATTGTTCCAGGGATTGGTTAGTCCTTTCCGTTTGGCCATTAGTGACCAATATCCCAGCGTGAACATCCCGAGCGGGTACCCAAGTCCTCTCCTCAGACCCGTATCCTCTCCTATGGACCAGGTACTGGAGGGAGCCTTGGACCATCCTGCTGTCCACAATCTTGGCCACCTCGAATTCTGCCCCCTCAGGGGTGAGAACAGGTACCGGAGGTTTCCTCGAGGGAGCCAAGGACGGGGAGCAGCGTTTAAGGAGGGAGGCATGAAACACGTCGTGTATTCGAAAAGATGGGGGCAACTCCAGTCGGAAGGAGACAGGATTGAGAACTTCAATGACCTTGTACGGCCCTATAAACCGGGGAGCAAACTTCTTGGACGGGACCTTAAGGCGCAAATTTTTAGACGATAGCCACACCAGATCCCCGACCATAAACAAGGGGATAGCAGAACGTTTTCTATCTGCCTGAGTTTTTTGTATGCTCTGGGACGCCTCTAGGTTCTTCTGAACCTGAGCCCAGACTGTGTACAGTTCTCGATGAACGACCTCTACCTCGGGATTGTTGGAACTACCAGGTGAAACGCAAGAGAACCGTGGATTAAACCCAAAATTACAGAAAAAGGGGGAGACCCCTGACGAGTTACTGACCCGGTTATTCAGGGAAAATTCAGCAAGGGGAAGGAATGAGACCCAATCGAATTGACAGTCAGAGATGAAACACCTTAAATATTGTTCCAGGGATTGGTTAGTCCTTTCCGTTTGGCCATTAGTTTCGGGATGGAAGGCGGAGGAGAAGGACAGATCAATCTCCAACTTCTTACAAAAAGCTCTCCAAAATAAGGAAACAAATTGTACCCCTCTGTCAGAAACGATATTGACTGGGGCCCCATGGAGACGCAGGATGTGTTTCACAAACAAAGAAGCTAACATCTTGGCGTTAGGTAGCTTCTTAAGGGGCACAAAGTGGCACATCTTGCTGAAGCGGTCTACTACCACCCACACCACCGACTTGCCCTGAGATGGGGGCAAATCGGTGATAAAATCCATGGAGATATGGGTCCAAGGTCTCTGGGGAATGGGCAAGGAACGTAGTAGGCCCGCAGGTCGGTACCTAGGGGTTTTAGACCTAGCGCAAACCTCACAAGCGGCGCCGTAAGCCCTAACGTCTTTAGGCAACCCAGGCCACCAATAGTTTCTGGTAATGAGGTGTTTGGTGCCCAAGATGCCAGGATGACCAGATAGAGCGGAGTCATGGTTTTCCCTGAGTACCCTTAGTCGGTATTGCAGGGGAACAAACAGTTTGTCCCCAGGGACGTTCCCGGGAGCTGAACCCTGATCAGCCGCAATATCAGAAGCTAAATCAGAATCCGTGGCAGAAACAATTATACCAGGGGGTAAAATACAAGCAGGATCCTTCTCGGAAGGAGGATTGGCCATGAAACTACGTGACAGAGCATCAGCCTTAATATTCTTGGACCCAGCCCTATAGGTAACCAAGAAATTAAATCTGGTAAAGAATAGTGCCCACCGAGCTTGTCTAGGATTAAGCCTCCGGGCCGATTCTAGGAAAACCAGATTCTTGTGATCCGTAAGGACCGTTACCTGGTGTCTGGCCCCCTCCAGGAAGTGCCGCCACTCTTCAAAAGCCCATTTAATGGCTAGAAGTTCGCGGTTGCCAATATCATAGTTACTCTCCGTGGGCGAAAACTTCCTAGAGAAGTAAGCACAGGGGCTGAGATGGGTGAGGGAGCTGGTACCCTGGGACAAGACGGCCCCCACTCCCATCTCGGATGCGTCAACCTCCACAATAAATGGCTCCTCTTGGTTGGGCTGAATCAGCACGGGGGCCGAGATAAAGCACTTCTTGAGGGTCTCAAAGGCCTGGACGGCCTCAGGGGGCCAATGGAGGACATCAGCACCCTTGCGAGTAAGGTCCGTAAGAGGCTTAGCGACGACCGAGAAGTTGGCAATAAATCTCCTGTAATAGTTGGCGAACCCTAAAAAAGACTGTAACGCCTTAAGGGAGGCAGGTTGGACCCATTTCACCACAGCCTGAACCTTGGCAGGGTCCATGCGGAATTCATGAGGAGTGAGGATTTGCCCTAAAAATGGTATCTCCTGTACCCCAAAGACACATTTTTCAGTCTTAGCAAACAGATTATTCTCCCGAAGGACCAGGAGCACCTTCCTGACATGCTCCACGTGGGAGGACCAGTCCTTGGAAAACACCAGTATGTCATCAAGGTACACAACAAGAAAATTACCCAGGTAATCTCTCAGGATTTCATTAATAAAATTCTGGAAGACAGCAGGGGCATTACACAACCCAAAGGGCATGACCAGGTATTCGAAATGACCCTCGGGTGTGTTGAACGCAGTTTTCCACTCATCCCCCTCTTTGATGCGGATAAGGTTATATGCCCCCCGTAGATCGAACTTAGAAAACCATTGGGCTCCCTGAACCTGATTAAAAAGATCCGGAATCAAAGGAAGTGGGTACTGGTTCCTTACGGTGACCTTATTCAGGTTACGATAATCAATGCATGGCCTAAGACCACCATCCTTCTTCCCAACGAAGAAGAAGCCAGCACCTACAGGAGAAGTCGAGGGGCGAATTAAACCCTTGGCCAGGCATTCCTGGATATACACCCTCATAGCTTCACGTTCAGGACATGAAAGATTAAATATCCTACCCTTAGGAAGCTTGGCACCAGGCACCAAATCGATGGCGCAATCGTAATCTCTATGGGGGGGCAACACCTCGGAGGCCTCCTTAGAAAACACATCGGCGAAGTCCTGAACAAACTCCGGAAGCGTGTTTACCTCCTCCCGGGGAGAAATAGAGTTAACAGAAAGACATGACATAAGACATTCATTACCCCATTTGGTAAGCTCCCCAGTATTCCAATCAAACGTGGGATTATGCAACTGCAACCAGGGAAGACCTAATACCAGATCAGACGATAATCCCTGCATCACCAGTACAGAGCACTGCTCCAAATGCATGGAGCCAACCAGGAGTTCAAAAACAGGAGTATGCTGAGTAAAATAACCATTAGCAAGGGGGGTTGAGTCGAAACCTACTACAGGGATAGGATAAGGTAAATCAATAAAAGGCATCTTTAGAGACATAGCAAATTCCACAGACATGATATTAGCAGATGAGCCAGAATCCACGAAAGCACTGCCCGTGGCAGACCGGCCAGCAAACGAGACCTGAAAGGGAAGCAAAATTTTATTGCATTTCACATTAACGGGAAATACCTGTGCGCCCAAGTGACCTCCCCGATGATCACTTAGGCGCGGAAGTTTTCCGGCTTTTTATTCTTGCGCCTCGGACAGGTGTTCAGTAGATGCTTGTCGTCCCCACAGTAGAAGCAGAGACCATTCATTCTGCGAAACTCCCTACGTTGTCGAGGGGACATGGAGGCCCTGAGTTGCATAGGTACCTCCGAGACCTCCGTGGAGGGGCGAGGAGACGGGACCTCGGGGGGAATCGCAGGGAAGTCAGAGGAGAGCACATTGAAACGTTCAAGCTGACGTTCCCTGAGACGTCGGTCAAGTCGTACTGCTAGGGCCATAACCTGGTCAAGGGACTCAGAAGAGGGGTAGCTAACCAGCAGATCCTTCAGGGCGTCAGATAATCCTAACCTAAACTGGCACCTTAGGGCCGGATCGTTCCACCGAGAAGCTACGCACCACTTTCTAAAATCAGAACAGTATTCCTCAACCGGTCTCCTACCCTGACGTAAGGTCACCAGCTGACTCTCGGCTAAAGCAGTCCTGTCAGTCTCGTCGTAAATGAGTCCGAGGGCAGAGAAAAAACGATCAACAGAGGAAAGTTCAGGGGCGTCAGGAGCCAAGGAGAAGGCCCACTCTTGGGGCCCTTCCTGGAGTCGGGATATGATGATACCCACCCGCTGGTTCTCGGAACCTGAGGAGTGGGGTTTTAGGCGGAAATACAGTCTGCAACTCTCCCGGAAGGAGAGAAACGTCTTACGATCCCCTGAGAACCGGTCAGGTAACTTGAGGTCGGGTTCTAGAGGTGAGGTGAGGGGTACTACTAAAGCAGCGTCACCCTGGTTGACCCTCTGGGCCAGGGCCTGGACCTGTAGGGAGAGGCCCTGCATCTGCTGGGTCAGGGTCTCAAGGGGGTCCATGATAGCGTCAGCGTAGGAGAATGGTAGACTAGGTATGGGCTTGTAATTATGTAATGGCAGGAAGGAGGTGAAGGGAAAGTGAGCCCTAATCTACCCACCGCCCTGTCCCTGCCTACTTGCAACGACCAGCCCTAGGCGACGGGGTACAACTGGGCGGCGGTCCCTATGCTGTCTAAGTGCACGGGAGAACAAACAGGGAACACGCAAGGGAAGGGGCAGTAGCCCACGGAACGCCGCGAGGAAACGGAGCAGTGAATGAATAGTCAGGACCAGGATGAAGTGGAGTATACCAACGAGAGCACGGAGAAGGAAGCAAGCCAGGGGCAAAGCGAAGCAGGTTAAGCAGAACTGCAGCAAGGCAGAAGCACGGCAGAAGCAGGCTGGAGCAAGCAGCAGTGGGGCCAGGAATCCAGAAGAATTACAAGCACTGAGGAAGAGAACACGGCAGGTAATAAAGGACAGGGGGCGGAGCTAACTCCGACTGACTAGGCCGCGATAGGCTCTCCCACTCCTGAGCCTGCCACCCTGGTTGGTGGGAGACGGTGTCAGTCTAACAGGTCTGGCCTCAGGTGTGGATTGATTAATCCCAGGAGTATACCTAGACGTAGTACCTGGCAGATCCCTAACAGGTGTAGTGAGCATTTTGACCCCACAGGTGTGTCATATATTTTATTAGAAATGGGCAGTGAAAATGAAAAATTACATTATTTTCCAATAAGACGCAGCATTAGTTAAAAATGTTTCATTTTCTCAACAAATAAAGGAGAAAAAGAACCGTAACATTTGTAAAGCAACTTCTTCAGAGTAGGGAAATACCCCACACGTGGTCATAAACTGCTATTTGGACACACAGCAAGGCTCTAAAGGGAAGGAGCGCCATTTAGTATTTGGAGTGGAGATTTTATAAGATTCGTTTTTTGACACCATGTTGCATTGAGCTATAGTACCAGTACAGTGGTACCCCCCAAAAATTTACCCCATTTTGGAAACTAGATCCCTCAAAGAATTGATCTAGGGGTGTAGTGAGCATTTTGACCGCACAAGTGTTTTGCAAAAATGAGTAAACAATAGATGTTGCAGATTGAAAATTGCTGTTTTCCACAAATATGCCATTTCAGTGCCCAATGTGTTGTGCCCAGCTTGCACCACCATAGACACACATGCCATAAATTGTTAAGCGGGTTCTCCAGAATACCCCATATGTGGTCATAAATTGCCGTTTGGGTACACTGCCAGGCTCAGTTGGACCACCATTTGGCTTTTGAAGCGCAGATTTTGCTTGGTGTATTAGTGGTATTTCAGCTTATAATGTGGGGGCATATGTGAGCTGGGCGGAATACATCAGGGTATATGTAAGCTGGGCGGAGTACATCAGGGTATATGTAAGCTGGGCGGAGTACATCAGGGTATATATAAGCTGTGCGGAGTACATCACGGTATATGTAATATGCGCGGAGTACATCAGGATATATGTAAGCTGTGCGTAGTACATCAGGATATATGTAATCTGTGGAGTACATCAGGGTATATGTAAACTGTGGAGTACATCAGGGTATATGTAATATGTGCGGGTACATCAAGCTAAATGTAAGCTGTGCGGAGTTCATCAGGATATATGTAAGCTGGGCAGAGTACATCAGGGTATATGTAAGCTGTGCGGAGTACATCAGGGTATATGTAAGCTGGGCAGAGTACATCAGGGTATAAGTAAACTGGGCGGAGTACATCAGGGTATATGTAAGCTGTGCAGAGTACATCAGGGATATATGTAAGCTGTGCGGAGTACATCAGGGTATATGTAAGCTGGGCGGAGTACATCAGGGTATATGTAAGCTGGACGGAGTACATCAGGGTATATGTAAGCTGTGCGGAGTACATCAGGGTATATGTAAGCTGTGCGGAGTACATCAGAGTATATGTAAGCTGTGCGGAGTACATCAGGGTATATGTAAGCTGTGCGGAGTACATCAGGGTATATGTAAGCTGTGCGGAGTACATCAGGGTATATGTAAGCTGTGCGGAGTACATCGGTATATGTAAGCTGTGCGGAGTACATCAGGGTATATGTAAGCTGTGCAGAGTACATCAGGGATATATGTAAGCTGTGTGGAGTACATCAGGGTATATGTAAGCTGGGCGGAGTACATCAGGGTATATGTAAGCTGGACGGAGTACATCAGGGTATATGTAAGCTGTGCGGAGTACATCAGGGTATATGTAAGCTGTGCGGAGTACATCAGGGTATATGTAAGCTGTGCGGAGTACATCAGGGTATATGTAAGCTGTGCGGAGTACATCAGGGTATATGTAAGCTGGGCGGAGTACATCAGGGTATATATAAGCTGGACGGAGTGCATCAGGTCATAATAGGATGATGTAATAATGGGGAGAATGAATAATCCATGGATTGGTGTGGTACGCTTGGAACCAATCCTTTATACACAGGCCGGGTTTATTGGGTATTATACAAAATATCTGCGCTCCAGTGTTGCCTTATATTTGACTTCTTCACTAGCCCTATAAGCCGCACAAGGCCCTAAAGTTTCCTCATCTCTGCTGCATCTACAGGGTCCACATGTGGGTTCCAGCAAATGACAATGTGGGGTATTTAGTGAAATTCTACTGGACCTAAAAATTAGTCTGGGTCGTCATTTAGCATCATTTTGCACCAATGCGTTTTGAGAGTCATGACGTGTTATTTTTCCGTTAGGGCGTGTGTGAGGGCACCTTTTTTGTGGAACGAGCTGTAATTTTTATTGGTTCCATTTTGGGGTACATGCGATTTTTTTTTTTATCACGATTTATTTAATTTTTGGGGAGATGAGGAAACCAAAAAACAGCCATTCCAGCACGTTTCTTTTTTTTTTTTTTTTTACAGTGTTCACCGTGCAGTATAAACAACATGTTAACTTTATTATGCGGGGCGATACGATTACAGCGACACCAAATTTATATCGTTTTTTTACGTTTCACTACGTTCCCACAATAAAAATACTCTTTTCTAAAAAAAATCATGTTTTAGTGTCGCCATTTTCTGAGAGCCGTAACTTTTTTATTTTTTCGTTGATATCGCTGCGGGAGGGCTTGTTTTATGCGTGGCGAACTGTAGTTTCTATTGGTACCATTTTGCGTTACTTGCAACTTTTTGATCACTTTTTATTAAATTTTTTTTGTGACAACGTGACCAAAAAAAAAAATGCGGTCATTGTTTTTTATTAACATTTTTTACGGTGTTCACCGTGCGGTAAAAATAATGTGATATTTTTATAGATCAGGCCGTTCCGAACGCGGCGATACCTATTATGTATACTTTTTTTTTCAGATTTTCATGTTTTTTTAATAATAAAGGAGTTGATCAGGGAAACAGGGCAAGTGTTCTTTTTATTATTTATTTATTATTTATTAACTTTTATTTATTTATTTTTCTTTCACATTTTTTTTTAATTTTTTTACTTTTTCTTTTACACTGACCTGGGGACTTGAAGATCTGGTCTTCTGATCCCCGCTACGATGCACTGCACTACTTATGTAGTGTAGTGCATCGTAACTGTCATTTTTCATTTGACAGTTAGCGTATTAGGTCCTGCCTCGGGCAGGACCTAATAGGCTACCGTACCTGGGCAACCAGGAAGCCTAGTAACAGCTTCCTGGTTGCCATAGCAAATCATCGCCACCCGCGATCCACCGCGGGGGGGCCCGGGGATTACAGAGGGAGCTCCCTCCCTCTGTCAACCACTTCAATGCGGCGGACGTCATTGACAGCCGCATTGAAGGGGTTAAATTGATGCGATCGGCGGTAACAGCCATCGCAGCCATTGCAGCGGCATGACAGCTGTGTATAACAGCTGACAGCCGCTGAAGATAAAGCCCACACAGCTCCTGTGCTCGCTTTATCTGCAGGGCGTAATTGTACGCCCGTCTGCGGGAAATCACTTTGATTTCGGACGTACAGTTACGCCCAATCGTGGGAAAGGGTTAATGTAGATAAATGTAAAGTTGTGCACCTGGGTATGAACAACCTGCATGCATCATATGTCCTAGGGGGAGCTGCACTGGGGGAGTCACTTGTTGAGAAGGATCTGGGTGTACTTGTAAATCATAAACTAAATAACAGCATGCAATATGGTCAATCAGCTGCTTCAAGTGGCAGCAAGATATTGTCGTGTATTAAAGGAGGCATGGACTCTCGGGATGTAATATTACCACTTTACAAAGCATTAGTGAGGTCTCATCTAGAATATGCAGTTCAGTTCTGGGCTCCAGTTCATAGAAAGGATGCTCTGGAGTTGGAAAAAATACAAAGAAGAGCAACGAAGCTAATAAGGGGCATGGAGAATCTAAGTTATGAGGAAAGATTAAAAGAACTAAACCTATTTAGGCTTGAAAAAAGACGACTAAGGGGGGACATGATTAACTTATATAAATATATGAATGGCTCATACGAAAAATATGGTGAAATCCTGTTCCATGTAAAACCCCCTCAAAAAAACACTCCCTCCGTCTGGAAAAAGAAAGGTTCAACCTGCAGAGGCGACAAGCCTTCTTTACTGTGAGAACTGTGAATCTATGGAATTGTCTACCGCAGGAGCTGGTCACAGCAGGGACAGTAGATGGCTTTAAAAAAGGCTAAGATAAATTCCTAGAACAAAAAAATATTAGCTCCTATATGTAGACATTTTTTACTTCCCCTTTCCCATCCCTTGGTTGAACTTGATGGACATGTGTCTTTTTTCAACCGTACAAACTATGTAACTATGTAAACAATACATTATGTGTCGCCAAATTAGGCCTCAATTTCGCATGTTACTCTTTCACTCCTGAGCCCTGTGGAATGTCCAGGCAAAAGATTAGTGCCCCATGTAGGGAGATTCTAAAACCGGGAAACACAGCTTAATAATTAGAGAGCTGTCTTGTTATGGTGGCACAAGTTGGGCACCACATTTTGGCATATCTATTGAAAAATCCCATTTTCACTCTGCAATATCGAGTGCACACTAATTTATGCAAAAACACCTGTGGGGTTAACATGCTCACTACACCCCTAGGTGAATACCTTGAGGGTGTAGTTTACAAAATGGGGTCACTTTTGGGGGCTTCCAATGTTTTGGTACCACAGGGGTTTTGCAAATGCTACATAGCGACCATAAATCAACCCAGCAAAATCTGTACTCCAAAAGCCAAATGGCGCTTAATTCCTCAAGGGGTGTAGTTTCCTAAATGGAGTCACTTTTTGGGCGATTTCACTGTTTTGGTCCCTCTTTTCAAGTGCGACATGGCCTCCGCAAACCATTCCAGCTAAATTTTAACTCCAAAAGCCAAATGGCGCTCTTTCCCTTCTAAGCCCTGCCGTGTGTCGAAACAGTTATTACCACGTATGGGGTACTGTTTTACTTGGGAGAAATGCTTTACAAATGTTGCAGTGTTTTTTCTCATTTAGTCCTTGTGGAAATGAGAAAAAAATAGCTAAACCTACATTTTCTTTGAAAGAATGTAGATTTCCATTTTCACGGCCTACTTCCAATAATTTCTGGGATAAACTTGTAGGTTCAAAATGCTCACTATACCTCTAGATAATTTCCTTAAGGGGTGTAGTTTCCCAAATGGAGTAACTTTTGGGGGATTTCTACTGTTTTGGTACCGCAGGAGCACTTCAAACCCGACATGGTGCCTAAAATATTTTCTAATAGAAAGGCCCAAAATCCTCTAGGTGCTCCTTTGCCTCTGAGGCCAGTGCTTCAGTCCAGTAGCACACTAGGGCCACATGTGGGATATTTCCTAAAACTGCAGAACCTGGGCAATAAATATTGACTTGCATTTCTCTGGTAAAACTTTGTGTTACAAAAAAAATGGATTAAAAATGAATTTCTGCAACAACAAAAAATGAAATTTGTACATTTTACCTCTACTTTGGTTTAATTCCTGTGAAACGTCTAAAGGGTTAAGAAACTTTCTAAATGCTGTTTTGAATACTTTGAGGGGTGAAGTTTTTGGAGGTTTCTAATATATACAGTAAGGCCCTAAAAGTCACTTCACATATTAACTGGCCCCTGCAGAAATAGCCTTTTGAAATTCTAAGCCTTGTAACGACCTAGAAAAATAAAAGGATGTTCAAAAAACAATGTCAATCTAATGTAGACATATGGGGGATGTTAATTAGTGACTATTCTGTGTGGTATAACTGCCATTTAGAAAAATTCTAATTTTTGCAATTTTTCACAAAATTTGGATGTTTTTCACATTTAAATACTGAATGTATCGAGCTAATTTTGCCAGTAACATAAAGTCCAATGTGTCACGAGAAAATCTCAGAATCGCTTTGATAGGTTAAAGCATTCCGAAGTTATTTCCACATAAAGTGAAACATGTCAGATTTGAAAAATGAGGCTCTATCAGGAAGGTCAAAAGTGGCTAAAGAGGGAAGGGGTTAAAGCAGCCTTCTGTCTATTAGATTGCATGTAAATGCCTGAGCTAATACAATTTATAAAGGGCCGTAGCTAAAGGCTCATGGGCCCCGATGCAAAAGTTCTTCTTGTGCGCCCCAAACTTCTCATGGCAGACGACCCACAGCTTTCAGCTGCATCGCTGAGTCTCCTAAGTGACCCAACGATGCAGCACTAGCAGCCAGGAGCGTCACTAAGGTCTTAAAACGTCAGAGGAAATAGCCCCAATACATATATCCACCCAAGAAAATGTGTGTGCGTGTATGTATATGTGTGTATATATATGAGTCAACATATCTATAGCACTACGACCCTATGCCTATGGATAGGATTAGATACAGTGGCTCAGCAGACAGTACCACACATCTTTGGATTAGATACAGTGGCTCAGCAGACAGTACACATGTGATGGGCTTAGATATAGGTCCCAGCTCACTGATATTGCGGGTCCAGCGATGGACCCCGGAAAGGTAAGTATAATATTTGTTTTGCTTTTGTATGTGTTTATGTGTTTTTTTATGTGTTTGTGTGTTTGTGGTTTTTTTACAGGTTTGGTTGTTGGACTACTTCGGATTCGAAGGACTACTTTGATTACGGTGTTTTTTTTATTCTCAATAAAATGGTTAATGAAGGTTGTGTGTGAGTTTTTATTTATTTCATTAAAATATTTTTTCTATGTCCCTGCATTTTTTTAAACGTTATTACTACTGACTTAGTGATGGCCGCTGGCTGATTGACAATGTTCATTAATAAGTCGGGGCTTAATGTCAGCAGGTGAAGAGGATAACACTAACCCCCCCCATTATTACCCATGTACCCATTGTCACCAGGGGTATCGGGAAGAGCCGGGTATGATCCAATATCTGACCATCTGTAGTGATGATCGGGTACTGGGGCGGCAGCAGGCCGGTATTATTAGGCTGGGAAAGATCAAAAACGGTTGGCATTCCCACCCTGGTAATACTAGCCTGCTGCTGCTATGTTGTATCTGGCTAGTTATAAAAATGGGAGAACCCGATTTCGTTATTTCAAATTATCATTATTATTATTATTTTTAAATAATGTGGGGTCCCACGTCAGGGCCCGGTCGCAATTGCGACCGCTGCGACCCCTATAGTTATGCGACGGATTTTATGGCTAACAATTACTAGTGGATTATTAGAGAGGCATAAGGGGGTTATCTATGATGAGTTAATGGGGACCCAGGTGTCCATATTCTGTACTTGCACTCGGGCCCTGAGTTGTCTCTCTCTGCCCCTGATGGCACACACAGACACAGTATGCCTCCATACAGCCTCTGCCTAGTTAACATTAAGATATCTGTCCCTTTGTTTTATGACCAAAATAGTTTTCGGGAGGGGTCAGTAACTAATAAATAACTATTTGCCCCATAAATATTATATGACCAGCACATGTGAGAAACTAGTCAGGAGCACCATACAACTTGGGTATAAAATTATATTTTATATGAATATAGTTACAGCGGTGAAAAACAACTTCATAACAAGTAATTTGTTGCATTCTACAGTGGGGTTACCCATAGTGAGCAGCAGGATTACAGCTGTCATTTTATAAAGCCAGGACATCACTGTCATTTAAATGAGTGGGGAACCATGTCACTGTCCTCCACAGAAGCAACCATACTTTCCGCTGGCTTTCTGCTATGGACTATAGAGGGCATTTAAGAGCAGAGGACCCCTCACCTGGGACAGTAGAGTACGCTCATTATATTAAAGGATGATGTTAATATTAAAATTACCCACCTAGTGGACATACCTCCTAAACCACTCCTTCCTCAGAAAAAACACGGACTCCTTGGGTTGGATACATTTTGGCCACAGCAGCCATTTTATTAACAAACATACATAATAAAAAACACTTTAAATATAAAATAACAATAATGGAAGGGGAGTTCTTGGAGCTACAAAAGTCTGTCACGTAAAACAGCCCACCTGCATAGGATTGTACTCCCAACCGTCTCCCCAAATGCTCAGGGGCACAGTCATACCTGCAGTTGGCTGACCTAGAGTGCAACCACTCCCCGGGACACCACCCAACAGGAGCCCAAATTGACCCAACCACCAATCAATAATAAATTCCGGAGGGACCACACACCAATTTACCATCAACACCGAGGACACCCAATCCGCCACACAAACATGCTTAAACAACCTTTAAGTATAAGAGACCCCACCCAGCAACAGAGCACGTTTGATAACTTCCTGAAACCGAAGAGTCCAAAGGTCAATGCCCACCGCAGTAAGGTGGATGCCGTCACCCAACCAAAAATTCCCCAGGCCATCTCCAAAGTCATAATGGTGAACAAAGATGCCCCCATTCCTGACCATGAAGCCGGAAACCGCCCTATTAACTTTCACCGACGCCTTATTAAAGTGCGCGATCGACCGAGCATGCCTCCAGGACTTACGAGGGACAATTTCTGACCACACGACCACAACCACAGGAAAACTGGACCATAATGTAAGGAGATCGTACTTGATGTCCCTAATCAATTCCCTAAAGGGGCGAAGACCCCGATCAATGCCCCCCATGTGCAACGCCAGCACATCAGGGGCCCTATCCAACTTCGCAAACCGGTGGATGTCGGCTAAAACCTGGCTCCAGACTATACCTCTGCTGCTCAGCCAGCGAATCGAGACCTCAGCCCGCCGAAACCCCAACTGTCGCCCATCAGGACGTACATCGGCCTTCTCCGCCCCCCCCCCCCCCCCCAGTGCACATAGGAATGCCCGAGTGTCCACACCAAGCGGTAGGAAGGATCTATGATGACAAAAAGTGAAGGTAATAAAACAAACAGTGGGGGGAGGAAAGAGGAGGGGGGCATAAGGGGAACTGGTAAGTAAATACATAACCACACAACAAACAGGCAAATAAGCATTACAAAAACTGGGGGCGCACATTAGACTGAAACCTGCAAGAGTCCCATCGGCCAATCCGTTTAACCACGTCAGACCACAACCCCCACGATGCCGCCTTCATTGCTGCACCAATGTGAAAAGAATGCGGGGCAAATAATGAACCATCCAACCCCAGGGTTCCTAAACATCTACGTAACACCCAAGTAAATTGATAACATGACAAAAAGGAACCATCTGCATGACATAAAAGCTGCCCCTTACCAGCAGGACGGATACCCCCGTAACTCACGAAACATGCAACCGGACACATCCGCGCCCCCGCTGCAAATTCCAACACAACCCATTTTCCACGTCCAATCAATTTTAGAATGCCTAATCCAGAATTCAACACTCCTGTCTAACAACAAAACATCCTCCGTCCGCAACACTCCAGCCCTCTTAGTGCTAGGCACCACTAGTTCAACTACCCGTAAGGCCCTAAAGAACGCCCATGAGAATGCAAACAGGTATATTGTCACTTCAAATGTCGAAAAGCAAACACCAACACCTCCAACAATTGTTCCAACAGTGAAAAAAAACAGGGCGGCGACCATCAGGTAATACCCTCCCTTTCTATAGCCCCTCAGGGCCTGGCTGACTAGAAAATGTTTTGTAATATCCCTGCAACCCCGGAGTTCAAAACCGAAAGCAAGGGCTACCACAAAACGATTGACCTTGGATACCGACCAGCCCGCGGCAGAAACTCGACCCAGGAACCCCAACAGTGTTACCACCTGATTATCTACCGACCTTATCCCATCTAAACCAGCCAACTATACCACCCAATCCCTCCACGCAATGTCATAAGCTGACCAAGTGCCAAGCACCAGGGAAGACCGAATCAATCCTCCTGCGGCTCGTAGGCCAGCTCCCAAAGCCATTCGGGGAAGGTGATCCCCTCCATATTCGCCTCCGGGGCCAACAAACAAAACCGATCCCACTGCAATTGAGAAAGAGAATCTGCTACATCATTTTGGACCCCGGCACATGTACCACAATTATCCACGCGTTAAGTGACAGACATTACAACACCAATCACTGCAACAGCCGAACGACCGGGGGCGGGGGTGATGCTGACACCTTATTGATGGCCACTACCACCTCCAGATTATCACAATGAAAACAAACCTTGTTGTCCCAGAACCTGTCGCCCCAAATCTCCACCGCAACCAGAATAGGAAAAAGTTCCAGATGAGCAAGGTTCCTCACCAACCCCAGGTCAACCCACTCTTTCGGCCAATGAGATGTGCACCACAGGCCTTTACAATAAGCGCCAAAACCCATTCCCCCAGCCGCGTCTGTAAAGAGATCCCAATGGAAACGGTTGACCACAGGTCCATTATAAGACACTTTCCATTATACAGATCTAAAAACTTGAGCCAAACCGCCAAATCAGCCCTATGTTCTTTATTCAGCCGAATAAAATGATGGGGGGCCTTCACACCGGCCGTTGCGCCCTACAGACGGCTGCTAAAAATCCAAGTGTAACTCCCGCAGTAAAATTTTCCACAACCGCCTGGCCCGATTCACCTCCGCCCTTAGCCCGTCCAGTTTATCCCGAGTCAGACGACATTCTAACCTAACGTAATAAATTGTGATTCCCAGAAAGACAATGCACGAGCTGGGCCTCTCTCTCTTCTCAGGCGCCAACGGTACGCCAAACCGTTGTGCCACACATTCAAACAAGAAATTTATTCGGTTCTTTTTTGGGCTCCACACCGAGCGGGGAGACCACAAGATCTGGGAAAGGGATATCTGTAAACGGGCCCGCCATTAGACCTAACTCCACCTCTTTCCACAACTTGACCCTAACTACCTCCGCATACTACAAAGCCGACCGCAGATTACGCAATGAAAATGGAACCTCGTAAGGCGGTGGAGGGATATGGAAACCAAAACGAAAACCATCTAACAGCAAAACCTCCTGGATCTATCTGGGAATCTTTTTAAGTAGGGCTCCATTTCTACCCACTTCAACCCGAGTCAGGCCCCTGGTTAGATCCCCAGCACCCCGGCCCTTACTTTTCTTGTAACACTTTGCCGACCCTTGCGAAATCCCGCTACAGGAGGATCAACTATGCTTGAACTTACAGCCCGGTCCAAACTTACACTGGCCCTCGTTAAACTGCCAGCATAAAACAGATTTACCTCCTGACCCACAAGTCCCTGTGGCGGGATGTGTAGAGGGGCCGGCGGAACCGCCCCCCCAGGAAAGGTCTGGCCATAATGCACTGGAGCCGTGACCCTTAACCACAACCCTATGTCCTTGTTGTCCCATCTGATGTCTGGCCACACCGCCTTCCGTTGTCGGAACTGCTTGGCGTAGCGCAGCCACGTCTGCCCTCCATAAACCCGGTGAGCTTCACCTATAGCATCCATATAGTAGAAGAGTGCGAAGCAATGCTTGGGCTCCTTCTCCACTATCACGCGTGCCAGAATCGCAAATGCCTAAAACCAGTTCACAAAAATTTGGGGAATCAATCGAGACCGACGCTTCTCTTTCTCCTTTTTACTCTCTAACCATTTACCATATCCAGGTTAAATTTTCCAATGGTAATAAAGAGAATATCTCGATATATTCGTCCTTCCATATTTTTTCCCTTACTTCCTGTTTCAAATGCGCACCCAGCGGGCCCTCAAAACAGACATACGTCTCACCTTTTGCTTTATCATCCAACCGCACCCCATCCACAGCTTTATCCGTCTCCGTCTTCACCGACACTACCACCCCCGCTTCCTCAGGCTGACTATCTACCATCAAGGGCCTAACCGACTGCCCCCCCCCCGACATAGCGCACTAGGAGCTTTCGTACACAACACAGCAACTCACTGACCTCACCCCTTTCACCTCCTACCAACCCAGGAAGGCCACCGCTACCCCCCAACTCCGCTTCAATCTCCCCTTGGGACCCACCCCCATCCCTGGTGACTTAAATATAGCCAGTAAAGAAAACGTCGGTGATATACATTCCCCGGGCTACATAGGTGCTGTGTCCCCACCAGTCGTCGCGAAGGTGTCCTCTAGACTTCCAGCATCTCCACCGATATCCCAGTCGTCAGCCTCATCCAGACCAGTGGGATCTGAACAACCGCCACATGACCGACAGCCACGACCTGCTCCTGACACACCCTGGACCAGTGCAGGCACCTGGGCCTCTCCGCCCGATGGTTGGGGGTCTTGTCCACCCCGCGGCCCGCAGGTAGATGCCCACCAGCACTCCTTGTCACCACCGAGCGTGGCACACGCCTTGTACCAGGCACCGCATCCAGCAGGCTGGGGGGCCACCCGACTGGATCATGACCAGCACGGCCCGCCGTAGATTCACGTCCCATGCGACTGGAGACAGGGGGCGGTCCCATATGCAAGGGAGCCTGCCACCCCTGCCTCCGCTGAGTCAGGCCGGCTATCTGGATTCCTCACAGATCGGGCTGTCCGGGTCCTGGCAGTGGAGCGGGGAGCCCAGCCTGGAGGGTCCCTGGAGGGGCTCCTTACGCTGTGCCTGACTCGCGCTTCACGGCTCAGGAGGCCGCGTCCGACAGGAGCCTTGGATTACCACCAGGACCCGCTGCTTATCGCTGCCGGATTAGAAGGCCCCAGCAGCTCTCCAAACCTTTCGTGCTCTGCCACGCCGGGATCCGACTCAAGAGGGCCGGAGAGCCCCAGCCCATCAGCCAGCCACGCCATCCCCCGCTCAGCCACCACAGCATGGAACTGGACAAGCAAGGCCTCCATGTGAGTACAGAAAACCAGCAGACAGCGTGACAAGTCCAAATGCTGTCTGCTCCCGTAATGGCGATCTCCGCCCTAGCCCCCCCATTATGGTCCCTCTAGCCTTGCCATGCAATCCTCCGCCCCAGCTAACTCCTAACCACCCCCTAATATCTTTAACTCTTTCCCTACCTACACCCCTGGTCATGGTGGCCTCCCCCTATGGCCTTTTGCCTGGGCCGACCAGTACTTTCTCTGGAATCCATATAGGAATATAAAAAGGGGTTGCCTGAAAAAAACAGGCAATGCCTACTTTTTTTCCTCTGGACTAGTCTTTATAATTCTTACCTCTAATAATGTGCAGTCCAGTGTGGGGAGGTATTTAAAGTAGATCCACTGTATATTCTATTTTTAATTTTTTTTGGATGGGGAGTTTGTGGTTAATTGGGTTGAAAGGAACAGCAGAATTTCTACATTAAAGCTATAAATGCTGCACAATTCCTGTGTTAGGCCAGGATCACACACACGCAGTTTTAATGCAATTTTGGTGCCGTTTTTTCCATCCATAGACAGGAGCGAACACAAAAGAAAGGAGATACATCACTAATTTCTTTATACCTTTCATTCACTTCTGGCTTTGGCTCAAAAATCTGAGCCAAACACTGCATCAAAACTGTGTGTGTGATCCTGGCCTTACACCAGCTGTGACCGGCAGTAGTAAAAGTGAGACTGTGTGCATATAAACCATGCAGCTGTAGGCTAGGATGAATAAACCTATAACCGCTTAAATAAATATACACGACACAATGCTTTATTTGTAAAGTGGGTTGACTCAGGGGTCGGCCACAGCTTTTATTATTGAAATAACTTATTAAGTAAACAAAATAGTCATGTTTCTTTTATGATATAAATTGACCTTAACTGTATAACATACACATAACATAGGTCAATCGAAAACCGAACCCACATACCAGCCTAAAACTGAGGGCATGTGGGTGAGAACCAATATCATCCCTCGCGATAAGGAGATCGTGTACCTCCACCTACACGTCTTTGACCCCCAGACAACAGAGACAGAGCCTGCTCTATGCTATCCTGCAGCCCAGAAAGAAGAATATCCAACCCAATATAAGTAAGGCGGACACCATCAGGGAGAAGTAAACAACGGTTATCCCCTTCCAGCTGTCTGTGTCGTATAACCACCCTACCCCGAGAACGAACGAACCTAGAAACCCTGGTATTTAATAATCTCCTGCCCCTCTCAATAGCCATGGTATCCCTTGCCCTCCCTGCTCTAATTACTAATTACAGGCAGCTCCCTCCCTGCACTCTGTCTTACACAGTAATAATCATTATCCTTTAGGTCCCATGCCCACTTCAGTTTTTTCCTTCATTCATTTCAATGGGGCCATGCACACTTCAGTTTTTTGACGGACCCGTTGCTCCGTTCCGATCCAAAGTAGAGCATGTCCTACTTTGGGCCGAGATTCCGTGACCGTTAAGCCCATGCAAGTCCATGGGGCCGTCAAAAAAACTGAAAGCACACGGAAGGCATCCGTGTGCCGTCCGTGTGTGATGGAGCCGTTGCCTAGCAACGGCCGGGCGGGCAGAAAAATATAACAAAAATATTACAGTAATGGGCAGACACTTGTCTCTATCAATCACTGATAGAGAAAAGAGGCTGCTGATTAAAAATAAAATAAAAATAAGTCCCTCTTCCTCCTCCAGTCCGACCTTCCTGTATGACGCGGCAGCCTGTGATTGGCTACAGAGGCCGCTGCAGCCTGTGATTGGCTGCAGAGGCGGTCACGTGGGATGAAGCGTCATCCCTGGAGGCCGGCCTTCTGACGTCATCCTGACGTGCGTGACCGCCTGACGTGTGTGATTGGCTGCAGCGGCGACATGGATGAAACGTCATCGCTGGAGGCCGGACGGGAGGAAAGTAAGTATGAATTTTTTTTATTTTTTTATTATTACATTAAAATGTTATTTTCCGAGCGCCGAGCATGGTACTGTCCAGGGTGCTGAAAGAGTTACCGCCGATCAGTGCAGCTCATTAACTCTTTCAGCACCCTGGGCAGTACCATGCTCGGTGCACGGAAACGGAAACACGGAGTGCACACGGCCACTAAAACGGCCACACGGATCCGTCACAAACGGCCGTGAAAAATGTGTCGGAAGTGTGCACGAGGCCTTATGCCTCCATCTATCCCTGTTCTAAGTACTGACACTTATCTCCTTCCCCCGCCCCTTTCACAGCCTAATAAATGTAAGTCTGCCCACTCCACCTGTGTCAGACATCTTGGTACACACAATCCAGTCAGCACATTTTCCTCACCTGCTGCTAGATCTGTTCCAAGAGATGATGTATTAGGCAGAAAATATATATATATATATATATATATATACACTACCGTTCAAAAGTTTGGGGTCACTGCCCCTTTCTCCCCCTAGCTCTGTGTACCCTTGTCTGTTTGTCTGTCGTGCACTTATTGAGCGTAGGGACCGTGGCGGGTAGATTAGGGCTCACTTGTCTGTCTCCCCACCCCCGTCATTACATAATCACAAGCTCATACCTAGTCTACCCTGGTCCCTGACACCACTATGGACCCCCTTGAGACACTGGCTCAGCAAATGCAGGGTCTCTCCCTACAGGTCCAGGCCCTGGCTCAGAGGGTCAACCACCCTGATGCTACCATGGTAGTCCCCCTCACCTCACCTCTTGAACCCCACCTCAAGTTGCCCGACCGGTTCTCAGGGGACCGGAAGACTTTTCTCTCCTTTCGGGAGAGTTGTAGGCTCTATTTTCGTTTAAAGCCCCACTCCTCAGGTTCTGAGAGCCAGCGGGTGGGTATAATTATGTCCCGGCTCCGGGAAGGGCCCCAAGAATGGGCCTTCTCCTTGGCTCCTGACGCCCCTGAACTTTCCTCCGTTGATCTTTTCTTTTCTGCTCTCGGACTCATCTATGACGAGACTGACAAGACTGCTTTTGCCGAGAGTCAGCTGGTGACCTTACGTCAGAGTAAAAGACCTGTTGAGGAGTATTGCTCTGACTTTAGGAAGTGGTGCGTAGCTTCTCGGTGGAATGACCCTGCCTTAAGGTGCCAGTTTAGGTTGGGTCTGTCGAACGCCCTGAAAGATCTGCTAGTTAGTTATCCCTCTTCTGACTCCCTAGACCAGGTTATGGCTTTAGCGGTACGACTTGACCGACATCTCAGGGAACGACGACTTGAACGTCTTGATGTTTTCTCCTCTGACTCCCCCGTGATGCCTCCCGAGGTTCCATTGCTTCGTTCCTCCCCGGAAGACTCGGAGGTACCTATGCAACTCAGGGCCTCCGTGTCCCCCCAACAACATAGAGATTTCCGCAGGAAGAATGGTCTCTGCTTCTACTGTGGGGATGACAAGCATCAAGTGAACAACTGTCCTAAGCGTAAGAATTCAGCCGGAGAACTTCCGCGCCTAAGTGATCATCGGGGAGGTCACTTGGGCGCACAGGTATTTCCCGTAAATATGAAACGTAATAAAATCTTGCTTCCCTTTCAGGTCTCATTTGGTGGTAGGTCTGCTACCGGCAGTGCCTTCGTGGATTCAGGGTCTTCTGCTAATATCATGTCTGTGGAATTTGCTATGTCTCTAGCTATGCCTTTGATTGATTTGCCTAAACCTTTCCCGGTAGTGGGTATCGACTCCACTCCTCTTGCTAATGGTTAATTTACACAGCATACCCCTGTTTTTGAACTCCTTGTTGGCTCCATGCATTTGGAGCAGTGCTCTGTACTGTTAATGCAGGGATTATCGTCCGATTTGGTTTTAGGCCTTCCCTGGTTGCAGTTGCATAATCCCACGTTTGACTGGAATTCTGGGGACCTGACCAAGTGGGGTAATGAATGCTTGACATCATGTTTTTCTGTTAATTCTATTTCTCCCTCTGAGTTGGTGAACACGCTACCTGAGTTTGTTCAGGACTTAGCCGATGTTTTCTCTAAGGAGGCCTCCGAAGTGTTACCTCCTCATAGAGAATATGATTGCGCAATCAATTTGGTACCAGGAGCTAAGCTCCCTAAGGGTAGGATATTTAATCTCTCTTGTCCCAAACGTGAAGCCATGAGAGAGTATATCAAGGAATGCCTGGCCAAGGGTTACATTCGCACCTCTACTTCTCCGGTAGGTGCTGGCTTCTTCTTCGTAGGGAAGAAGGATGGTGGTCTTAGGCTATGCATTGACTACCGAAGCTTGAATAAGGTCACTGTAAGGAACCAGTATCCCCTTCCTCTGATTCCTGATCTCTTTAATCAGGTTCAGGGGGCCCAATGGTTCTCTAAGTTTGATCTACGGGGGGCGTATAACCTTATCCGCATCAAAGAGGGGGATGAGTTGAAGACTGCGTTTAACACGCCCGAAGGTCATTTCGAATACCTCGTCATGCCCTTTGGGTTGTGTAATGCTCCCGCGGTCTTCCAGAATTTCATAAATGAGATTTTAAAAGACTACCTGGGGGTATTTCTTGTAGTGTACCTTGATGGCATACTTGTGTTTTCCAAGGACTGGTCCTCCCACATTGAGCATGTCAGGAAGGTGCTCCAGGTCCTTCGAGAAAACAAACGGTTTGCGAAGACCGAAAAATGTGTGTTTGGGGTGCAGGAGATACCATTTTTGGGCCAAATCCTCACTCCTCATGAATTCCGCATGGACCCTGCCAAGGTTCAGGCTGTGGCGGAATAGGTCCAACCTGCCTCCCTGAAGGCGTTACAGTGCTTCCTGGGGTTCGCTAATTATTACAGGATGTTTATTGCTAACTTCTCGGTCATCTCTAAGCCTCTTACGGATCTCACTCGCAAAGGTGCTGATCTCCTCCACTGGCCTCCTGAGGCTGTCCAGGCTTTTGAGGTCCTTAAGAAGTGCTTTATCTCGGCCCCGGTGCTGGTTCAGCCCAACCAAATGGAGCCATTTATCGTGGAGGTTGACGCGTCCGAGGTGGGAGTGGGGGCTGTCTTGTCCCAGGGTACCAGGTCCCTCACCCATCTTCGTCCCTGTGCCTACTTCTCCAGGACGATTTCACCCACTGAGAGTAACTATGATATTGGCAACCGCAAACTCTTAGACATTAAATGGGCATTTGACTTCCTGGAGGGGGCTAGGCACCAGGTAACGGTCCTTACCGACCACAAGAATCTGGTTTTCCTAGAATCTGCACGGAGGCTAAACCCGAGACAAGCTCGTTGAGCGTTATTTTTTACCACATTCAACTTTGTGGTTACCTATAGGGCTGGGTCTAAAAATGTTAAGGCTGATGCACTGTCACGTAGCTTCATGGCCAGCCCTCCTTCGGAGGAAGATCCTGCTTGTATTTTGCCTCCAGGTATAATCATTTCCGCTATTGATTCTGATTTAGTCTCTGAAATTGCGGCTGATCAAGGTTCAGCTCCCGGGAGCCTTCCTGAGAACAAGCTGTTTGTTTCCCTGCAATTGCGGCTAAGGGTACTTAGGGAAAATCATGACTCTGCACTATCTGGCCATCCAGGCATCCTGGGTACCAAGCACCTCATTGCCAGAAACTATTGGTGGCCTGGGTTGCCTAAAGACGTTAAGGCCTACGTCGCCGCTTGGGAAGTTTGTGCTAGGTCCAAGACTCCCCGGTCCCGACCAGTGGGCTTACTATGTTCTTTGCCCATTCCCCAGAGACCTTGGACCCATATCTCCATGGATTTTATCACCGATTTGCCTCCATCTCAAGGCAAGTTGGTGGTGTGGGTTGTAGTGGACCGCTTCAGTAAGATGTGCCATTTTGTGCCCCTCAAGAAACTACCCAATGCTAAGACGTTAGCTATCTTGTTTGTCAAACACATCCTGCGTCTCCATGGGGTCCCTGTCAATATTGTTTCTGATAGAGGGGTACAATTTGTTTCATTGTTTTGGAGAGCCTTCTGTAAAAAGTTGGAGATTGATCTGTCCTTCTCCTCTGCCTTCCATCCTGAAACTAATGGCCAAACTGAGAGGACTAATCAGTCTCTAGAACAATATTTAAGGTGTTTAATCTCTGACTGTCAATATGATTGGGTTTTATTCATTCCCCTCGCCGAATTTTCCCTTAATAACCGGGTCAGTAACTCGTCAGGGGTCTCCCCCTTTTTCTGTAATTTTGGGTTTAATCCACGGTTCTCTTCCGTTTCACCTGGTAGTTCCAACAATCCCGAGGTAGAGGTCGTTCATCGAGAACTGTACACAGTCTGGGCTCAGGTTCAGAAGAACCTAGAGGCGTCCCAGAGCATACAAAAAACTCAGGCAGATAGAAAACGTTCTGCTAACCCCTTGTTTATGGTCGGGGATATGGTGTGGCTATCGTCTAAAAATTTGCGCCTTAAGGTCCCGTCCAAGAAGTTTGCTCCCCGGTTTATAGGGCCGTACAAGGTCATTGAAGTTCTCAATCCTGTCTCCTTCCGACTGGAGTTGCCCCCATCTTTTCGAATACACGACGTGTTTCATGCCTCCCTCCTTAAACGCTGCTCCCCGTCCTTGGCTCCCTCGAGGAAACCTCCGGTACCTGTTCTCACCCCTGAGGGGGCAGAATTCGAGGTGGCCAAGATTGTGGACAGCAGGATGGTCCAAGGCTCCCTCCAGTACCTGGTCCATAGGAGAGGATACGGGTCTGAGGAGAGGACTTGGGTACCCGCTCGGGATGTTCACGCTGGGATATTGGTCAGGAGGTTTCACCTTCGTTTCCCCAGTAAACCAGGTCCACTTAGAAAGGGTCCGGTGGCCCCTCATAAAAGGGGGGGTACTGTAAAGGATCTGCCAGGCACAGCTTCGGGGTTAACGCCCATAGATAATCAGTCTGCACCTGCTTCTATGTCTGTGAGACTGACTCCATCTTCCACCACTCAGGGTGGCAGGCTTAGGAGTGGGAGAACCTATCACAGCCTGGCCAGACGGAGCTAGCTCCCGCCCCCTGTCTATTTACACCTGCCTTTCCTGTTCCTCCTTTGCTTGTGATTCTTCTCGTTTGATTTCCTGGCCCTGCTGCAGCTTCTTGTACTATTGTCCTTACTTCATATTGACCCCGGCTTGCTGACTACTCTCCTGCTCTGCGTTTGGTACCTCGTACACTCCTGGTTTGACTCAGCTTGTTTACTACTCTTCTGCTCTGCGTTTGGCACCTCGTGCTCTCCTGGTTTGACTCGGCTTGTTCACTTCTCTTGTTGCTCACGGTGTTGCCGTGAGAAACTGCCCCTTTCTCCCCCTAGCTCTATGTACCCTTGTCTGTTTGTCTGTCGTGCACTTATTGAGCGTAGGGACCGTCGCCCAGTTGTACCCCGTCGCCTAGGGCGGGTCGTTGCAAGTAGGCAGAGACTGAGTGGCGGGTAGATTAGGGCTCACTTGTCTGTCTCCCCACCCCCGTCATTACAGAAGGCCAGCATCCCGGAGTCGCCTCTTCACTGTAGACGTTGACACTGGCGTTTTGCAGGTACTATTTAATGAAGCTGCCAGTTGAGAACCTGTGAGGCGTCTATTTCTCAAACTAGAGACTCTAATGTACTTGTCTTGTTGCTCAGTTGTGCAGCGGGGCCTCCCACTTCTCTTTCTACTCTGGTTAGAGCCTGTTTGTGCTGTCCTCTGAAGGGAGTAGTACACACTGTTGTAGGAAATCTTCAATTTCTTGCCAATTTCTCGCATGGAATAGCCTTCATTTCTAAGAACAAGAATAGACTGTCGAGTTTCACATGAAAGCTCTCTTTTTCTAGCCATTTTGAGAGTTTAATTGAAGCCACAAATGTAATGCTCCAGATTCTCAACTATCTCAAAGGACGGTCAGTTTTATAGCTCCTCGAAACAGCAAAACTGTTTACAGCGGTGCTAACATAATTGCACAAGGGTTTTCAAGTGTTTCTAACCATCCATTAGCCTTCTAACACAGTTAGCAAACACAATGTACCATTAGAAAACTGGAGTGATGGTTGCTGGAAATGGGCCTCTATACACCTATGTAGATATTGCACTAAAAACCAGACGTTTGCAGCTAGAATAGTAATTTACCACATTAACAATGTATAGAGTGTATTTCTGATTAATTTAATGTTATCTTCATTGAAAAATACTGTGCTTTTCTTTAAAAAATAAGGACATTTCTAAGTGACCCTAAACTTTTGAACGGTAGTATATATATATATATATATATATATATATATATATATATATATATATATATATGTATGTATGTATGTATGTATGTATGTATGTATGTATGTATGTGTGTGTGTGTGTGTGTGTGTGTGTGTGTGTGTATATATATACATACATACATACACACACATAGGCATAGGAGGGGGTGTGTTAGAGGAAAGACAAGGTGGCCAGGCAGTGCAGAAAATCCTAGAGTGAAGGAGGAGGAGGTGTGGACGACAAGATAGGAGGAGGGGGGAGTTCTCTATTATTGATGACGCTCCATTTCTTTGCTAAGACAGCACTTCCGACCGTGTAGCGTCATCCACTAACTTTAGGCTCTATTCACAGGACAGAGTCCGAGTGTTGGCCGATAAAAACGATGGTTTTGGTCCGTTTTTCTCAACCGTTTTGCATCCATTTCAATTTCATTTGTAAATTTGACTTCTCTTGGAGAAGAATCCCCGGCCACAGGGTCGAGGATTCCGCTTCAGAAGTGAGTGACGTCGCTATGTCCATTTATGGACAGTGTAGTCACTCACTTCTCCTGTAGCGGAATCCCCAATCCCCGGCCGGGGATTGGGTTTTCCGACTCCTACAGGGAGCAAAGAAAGACCCTCCTCCTCCTCACATGCGGTCTGCACTGTGAGGAGGAGGAGAGAGAGCGCGAGCGACGGAATCACTCGGGACACATTCAGGTGATGGCCGTGTATTACCCTGCCCCATAGACTTCTACGGGAGCCAGGTGGCCGAGTAAACGGCCGAAAATAGGGCAAGTCCCATCTTTTGACGGCCAGATTTCCCAGGCCGTCCAAAAAATTGGTCGGTCGAGTATAAATCGGTCGTCTCTTGTTCCTACTGTGGCCGTGTGATGGCTATTTTTTGAACGGCGGTCACACGGCCGGGAAACCCTGTCATGTGAATGGGGCCTAGGGATTCCGCTCTTCCTCCTTCTCACATGCACTTTAGTGCGGGAGCTCCAAGAGTGAAGGAGGAGGAGGAGGCGTGGACGACGAGACAGGAGGAGGGGCATGTACTATGATTGATGACACTCCCTGTCTTTGCTCAGCCAACACTTCCTGATGTGTAAAGACACAGCGCGTCATCAACTACATATACAGGCGGCGGGACCAGAGGAGGCAGAGCTCTGAAGAGCTCATGAAACATCCACCCTGCCCACTGCCTGGAAATGTAGTTGATGACGTGCCGTGCCTTTCTCAGCCAGACGTGTTGGCTGAGCAAAGACACGGTACCTCACAGGAAATAAGAAATTTGCCCTGGGTGCGGTCACGTGACGGCGGATCAGAACAGGAGAATGCTGGCACAGGTAAGTACACACTATATTAGAAATGTTATTAAATATGACTAATTAAGTTAAAATTGAAATAAAATGTATTCCCGGACAACCCCTTTAATGAAAACCCAAAGTGTAAGTCACTCAGAAAATTTGAATATTATATAAGCCCAGTTTCACAAAAATGATTTTTAATACCGAAATGTTGTCCAGTATCTGCCCTCAATAATTGGTCGGTGCTCCTTTGGCATGGGGCAATCAGCTTGTGGCACTGCTGAGGTGTTATGGAAGCCCAGGTTGTATGATAGCGGTCTTCAACTCGTCTGCATTGTTGGGTCTGGTGTCTCTCCTCTTCCTCTTGACAATACACCATAGATTCTCTGTGGGGTTTAGGTCATGTGAGTTTGCTGGCCAATCAAGCACAGTAATACTGTGGTTATTACACCAGGTATTGGTACTTTTGGCAGGGTGGGCAGGTGCCGAGTCCTGCTGGAAAATGAAATCTGCATCTCCATAAAGATTGTCAGCAGAGGGAAGCATGAAGTGCTGGAAAATGTCCTGCTAGACGTCTGCGCTGTGTGTGGACTTGATATAACACAGTGGACCAACACCAGCAGATGACATGGCCCCCAAACCATCACTGACTGCGGAAACGTCACACTGGACTGCAAACACTTGGATTGACGCCTCTCCACTCTTCCTCCAGATTCTGGGACCGAGATTTCCAAATGAAATGCAAAATTTACTTTGTGAAGTTTCCACAGTCAGTGATGAAGCAACCTGGGCTTCCATAACAGCTCAGCAGTGCCACAGGCTGATCGCATCCAAGCCACGCCGCATTGAGAACACCTCAGCAGCGCCACAGGCTAATCGCCTCCATGCCACGCCATTGATGCAGATTTTCATGCAGAGTCGGAGCCCCGACCAAGTTTTGAGGGCATATACGACACATACTTTTCAGTAGGACAACATTTTGGTATTAAAAATAATTTTTTTAATTGGGCTTATATAATATTCCAATTTTCTAAAACACTAAATTTTGGGTTTTCATTAACTGTTCCCATAATCATCAACATTAAAAGAAAAAAAAATGCTGGAAATAGATCCCTCTGTGTGTAATGAATCTATATAATATATGAGAGACACTTTTTGTATTGAATTATATATGTTTTGAGCTTGGATGTTCTGATATATATGCACAAGCTTGGTTCTGGTGCTGTATTTATGTACTGAGCTTGGTTCTGGTGGGTATATATGTACTGAGCTTGGTTCTGATGCTGCATTTAAGTACTGAGCTTTGTTCTGGTGTTGTATTTATGTACTGAGCTTGGTTATCGAGTTGTATATATGTACTGAGTTTGGTTCTGGTGTTGTATATGTGTATGAGTTTGGTTCTCTTGCTATATATATGTACTGAGTTTGGTTCTGGTGTTGTATATGTGTATAAGCTTGGTTCTGATGCTGTATATATGTACTAAGCTTTGTTCTGGTGCTGTATATATGTTCTGAGCTTTTCTTTGGTGCTGTATATATGTATTGAGCTTGGTTCTGGAGTTGTATATAAGTTCTGAGCTTCTCTTTGGTGCTGTATATATGTATTGAGCTTGGTTGTTATGATAAATGTAACTCCAGAACCAAGCTCAGTACATATATACAGCACCAGTACAAATACAGTTTAGAACAGAGATAATTTGCAAAGTTAGTTTAACCCCTGCCATATAAGTTTGTCAAGAATAAATCTACAGCTCCCACTGTAGCCAAAATGATGGTATGGATATGCTGGGAGTTGCGGTACACACATCATCTCGCTGCAGTTCATACAGTAACTACAGTACTGAGCAGTCATAGGGTGAATAAACATTTACATTTAGTGACTCATCGGTGACAACTTCTCAGATCCGTTCTTTTTCTATTTATTTTTCCATCTGGTCCAGAACTCTATGATGCCTCCTGGCCATGACCGATTTCTGTGGAAATGGGTCAATTTGCTCAATCAGATGTCTTCAGAAGCTCACTTTTTCAACATTTCAGCACCTATAAATGAAGAGCAAATTCTTATGGTGCCACACTCTATGCCACTAAATATAATAGTATCATACACTGTGTCCCTGAATATAATAGGGCTACACACTGTGCCCCTGAATATAATGGTACCCCTGATTATAATAGTACCATACACTGTGCCTATGAATAAAGTAGTGTCAAATACTGTAAAATAATGCACCACACACAGTGGCCACTGTAGATAGTGCCCCTCATAGAGCCTTCTGTAGGTAATAGCGTTCCCTGCAGATAGTGCCCCATATAACGTTCCCTGCAGTCAGGGCCCACTGTAGCGTTCCCAGTAGATAGTGCACCCTGTGGCATTCACTGTAGTGTTCCCTGTATAGTGCCCCATGTAGATAGGGCCCCCTGTGGCGTTCCCTGTAGTCAGAGCCCCCTGTGGCGTTCTCTGTAGATAGAGCCCTCTGTGGCATCTCCTGTAGATAGGGACCCCTGAGGGATTCCCTGTAGATAAGGGCCCCTATATAGTCCCCTGTAGTTTGTTCCCTATATAGTTCCCTGTAGTTACTGTTACCTATGTATTGCCCCCTGTAGTTACTGTTCCCTATAGTCCACAGTAGTTACTGTTCCCTATATAGTCCTCTGTAGTTAGTGTTCTCTATATAGTCCCCTGTAGTTACTGTTCCCTATATAGTCCCTGTAGCTACTTTTCCCTATATAAACCACTGTAGTTACTGTTCTCTATATAGTCCCCTGTAGCTACTGTTCCCTATATAGTCCCATGTAGCTACTGTTCCCTATATAGTCCCCTGTAGCTACTGTTCCCTATATAGTCCCCTGTAGCTACTGTTCCCTATATAGTCCCCTGTAGCTACTGTTCCCTATATTGTCCCCTGTACCTACTGTTCCCCATATAGTCCCCTGTAGCTACTGTTCCCTATATAGTCCCCTGTAGCTACTGTTCCCTATATAGTCCCCTGTAGCTACTGTTCCCTATATAGTCCCCTGTAGCTACTGTTCCCTATATAGTCCCCTGTAGCTACTGTTCCCTATATAGTCCCCTGTAGCTACTGATCCCTATATAGTCCCCTGTAGCAACTGTTCCCTATGTAGTCCCCTGTAGCTACTGCTACCTATGTATTGTCGCCTGTAGTTTATGTTCCCTATATAGTCCCCTGTAGTTACTGGGGACTATATACAAGGCTGCCCACGGTAGAAGGAAAAAAAAAAACATTTCTTACCTGTCCCGTTTCCGCTCCATCCTCCAGCAGCGCCACTCCTCCTCCAGCGGAACGATGCAGCGGCGCGATGGCGTAATCGCCGACTGCATCATCACTAAAGCGCCGAATGGCGAGGAATGATGTGCCTCGCCTGGGCAACGCTAGTGAAGTCAAGGACACAAATACAATTGGGTGCAGGGGACTGGCTCCAGCTTCCCGCTTCATCCGGTTCTGTGAACCGGCTGTAAATTTAACAACCGGTTCGGGGGACCGGGGCGAACCGGCCGGATCCCACCCCTGTGCTCAACTAGACCAAAAAAACTGCAATTATGCAAACGAGACAAATATTCCAATGTAACAGACAGACAAACATCATCAGTAGGAGAATACAACCCATCCCACGCATTACCATAAGCAGACCAGCTGGACGGGGCTAGGGACAATCTTACATAAGACACTAATTGGGATCCAGCAGCTGTGTGTTGGTAAGAGGCTCTAGGCATCTAGAGTGCAGCAAGCCCTGCAGTCTAGGGAGAATAAAGTTTTGGTAAGCGGCCTTATATATAAGGTGCAGCGAGCATTGTTCATCCCAAACTATAACTAAAATCCACATGAGACTCCTTGACTGTGAAGAATGAATGTATGAGGGTTAAATAAATAAAACCCTGTGTGTGTAAGGGAGTCCAATTAGGAAAGGTCCTATGTAAAAAAAAATTATCAGGACAAATTTGTAGGAAAAATACTGTTAAAACACCCAGGAACATTAAGTATATGTCTGATCAACATAATACTTGTGAATGTTGTTGTAAGCGTTGTGTGTGTACTGTGACTTTGGTGCCTTGTGGTCACATATACTTAGATAGTATACACTCATAGACCTTCAATATACCACAAAGAGATAACCCACGATATATTTACTATTATGATGAGTATTGTGATAATGGTAATTATCAGTGAAGGGAATGATAGGAAAAAATTAAGAAATTAAACTTTTTGCTGATGTCTCACTGTGGAGAATGGTGATGTGTCTTGTAGGAGAACAGAGCTGTGCTGATTCTGTTGTGTGAGTTACCAGACATGGAGTGACAGGAATTCCATCTATTCAACCAACCATTGTATTTAATAAATTAACCTTTATCTTTACCGCATTATATTATATAGACATGCGCCAGTGGTATTGTACACTTAGTTTCTCTATCTCCTGGTGCACATACGTCATATTGGCTATATAAACTGCTGTAATTAATGATTTGATGTCCAATCTCCTTAGGAAGATTTTGGTTTATATTATAGATTGCAGAATATGTGTAATATTGTAAAATATGTGTAAAATTGTTATGCTAACTGTATGTTTGCTGTTTGAATAAAAGGAAGTATATGGTATAGTCTCCCTGTGTTTTACAGACTTACACCAGAATGTGGGTCTAAGTTGAGACACTTTATTATAAACTCAGTGTGTGAAGTTGCGGGTAACCACTCCTGTCCGAGAATCTGGACAGCACTCTTGCATGTCCACGTTGTGACTATTATTGTGCACGTGGTCAGGAGTGAGTTAGCGAGTTAACAATTGAGAAAAGAAATATAGAAGTGTATGTATGACTTGTTTTGTATACATAAGTTTTGCATTTCTTTTCTGTTGGGGTTATAAGCGTTTTCTACTATACTTCTATGTTGTGTTCTCTTGTTTAGTCGATGTATGGACTGTTCAATCACTAACAATACAGGGAATGGGTAATAGAAGGACCTTTGAAAGGTGTGTGAATGTATGAGGCAAGTGAAGGGTTAATCCTGAATTGTCTGCATTCTATGAGGGATGGTAAAAGTCTCTGAATCCAATAAAAGGTACGCTGTCTAGTTTCATGCTCTGTGTTACACTCAGTAGCAGGAGTTAGTAGAGAGCCAAGCAGGGAATGTTTGTGTACTGACTGACAGTTTGATTCTTTGTATCTATAAGGGTACTTCTCCATTGTATATTTCTGTTCCTGTCTGCTATGCTATAGAAGCAAAATGTGATGTGTAGTAGTAAGTTTTAGTACGGTGATATTGCCTGTCTATTAAAGGTGGTCTGACAGGATCCATATTGTGTCCCTGTAGTTTGGGACTTCCATAGATGAGAGTGAATTTTTGGGTTATGCTAAAACCCCACCACAGGGGACACGGTGTGTGGCATATCCAGAAGGAAGTTATATGATCATAATGATCTAGGCACATGGTAAGAAAGTATACAAAATGTGGAATGGGTGGAGAACTGTGCTTCCAGCTCTACCTTTGGAGGGTACTCTAGATATTAAAGTGCTGAAAACTATTGCTCCGTATTGTAAAAATGATGTCGAAAAGAAAATGTATTATAAATGGTTGGATTTAGTTAACACAGATATTAGAGTGATGCTCTTACAGAAACTATAACCACACATGCTCCACCAATGTATTGTATGTCACCTATCAAGATGATGATGATGATCTACTAACCATGATAAGCAGGATACCAAAGCCTAAAACAGGGGGGAATATATCCAGTTAGTGAGTTACAGGAAGTAAAAGAAGGTTTGATGAATGATGGTTGCACTAATGCAGATAACTCCAATGTGATTAAGTCTAGGTAATTATAGAAAGCCTTGAACTTGTACTAAATTGTTGGAGTTGAAGTAACAAAGAGAAACGGAATAATAATAAAATGTTGCCATTATATTCATCCTGTGGGCAACCTACGTGTTACAGCTAGTCTAACAAAAATAGCTGATTTCAGAGAGAAGTGGCTACAAGAACAAGAGGTTAACAAAGACTCCTGGTGTAATAATACCTTTTCTTTCTTAAATCCAGCTAATTGATTTAAGGGAATAGCAGGATGGCTGATGAGTGTCATGGCGCGGGGTGTGGACCCACTGGGCCATACTGTGTAGCGGGTTAGCAGCTGACCAACAAGGTACAAAACAATGTCTATAGTTCTGAACGGGTACCTGAGGCAATGTAGACAGTGGCAGGAGCACGACTTGACTTTCACAGCAGGTGACGCCGCGGGTGCAGCGGGAAGACACGACTTGACTTTCACAGCAGGTAACGATAGCACGGGATACAGGGTACAGGCAGCAGGAACGGGTAACACTGGGAACTGGAAAACACTGGGAGACCTTTAGCAAGACAAATTAGGGCATACAACAACGCTCAGGCAAGGAACTTGTAGGCAGGACCCCTTATTATAGTCCAGCAGCCATTTGGGCTGATAATTGATGTTAGGCAGCTGGACGCATACTGGCTCTTTAAGGCCGTTCACGCGTGGGTGCGCGTGCCCTGTGGGGCACAGTCCGAGGACCCGGAAGAGAGTGCCGGCGTCTCCCTGGAGGGAGCGCATGCCGAGAAGAGAGACGTCCATGGTCGGGATCGTCAAGGGGTGTCAGAACGACGACCCCCGGCCATGGACGTAATATTATCCCCCCTCTTACGCCCCCTCTTCTTGGGACCAGATCGGGAAAGAAACTTCTTCACGAGGACAGGGGCATCGATGTTCTCCTCTGGCTCCCAAGATCTCTCCTCTGGACCAAATCCCCTCCAATCCACCAGGTAAAACATTCTGCCTCCTACTTTCTTGGTGGCCAGAATCTCCCTCACTTCGAAAGTTCCGGATGAACCGCCAGGAGCCACTGCGGAACTAGGAGTCCTGGAGTAGCGGTTCAGAACCACGGGTTTTAGCAAGGAGACGTGGAAGGAATTAGGGATCTTGAACGTAGGAGGCAGTCGAAGCTTGTACGACACAGGATTGATCTGTAGTAAAATCTCGAAGGGTCCAAGGAACCTGGGAGCAAATTTGCAAGATGGTACAATTAGCCAGATATTCCTGGAAGACAGCCAGACCTTTGTACCTGGAAGAAACTGGGGAGGTTCTCATCTTCTAGTGTCTGCCTTTCTCTTCATGCGGTCCACCGCCAGCAGAATAGAAGGTCGTGTCTGCTGCCATGTCTGCAGAAATTTCCTGAAGACAGAGTAGGCTGCAGGCACCTGAGACATAGTAGAGCCGGGCAGGGGTATTCGAGGATGTTGGCCGTAGACTATTAAGAACGGGCTGGAGGTGGTGGACTCACTGGTATGGTTATTATAAGAGAACTCCGCCCACGAGAGCAGCAGCACCCAGTCATCATGTCTTCTGGAGACAAAGTGCCGCAGGTAGTTCTCCATAATTTGGTTAATCCTCTCAACTTGTCCATTGGACTGAGGGTGGTAAGCTGAGGAGAAGTGCACTTTACACCGCGTAGGCCGCAGAGTGCTCTCCAGAACTTAGAAGTGATGTAAAGGATCTGCCAGGCACAGCTTCTGTGTCAACGCCCATAGGTAATCAGTCTGCACCTGCTTCTATGTCTGTGAGACTGACTCCATCTTCCACCACTCAGGGTGGCAGGCTTAGGAGTGGGAGAGCCTATCACAGCCTGGCCAGACGGAGCTAGCTCCCGCCCTCTGTCTATTTATACCTGCCTTTCCTGTTCCTCCTTGCTTGTGATTCTTCTCTGTTGGTTTCCTGGCCCTGCTGCAGCTTCTTGAACTATTTGTCCCTGCTTCATATTGACCCCGGCTTACGGACTACTCTCCTGCTCTGCGTTTGGTACCTCGTACACTCCTGGTTTGACTCGGCTTGTTCACTACTCTCCTGCTCTGCGTTTGGTACCTCATACACTCCTGGTTTGACTCGGCTCGTTTACTACTCTTGTTGCTCACGGTGTTGCCGTGGGCAACTGCCCCTTTTCCCCTTACTTTCTGTGTACCCTTGTCTGTTTTTCTGTCGTGCACTTATTGAGCATAGGGACCGTCGCCCAGTTGTACCCCGTCGCCTAGGGCGGGTCGTTGCAAGTAGGCAGGGACTGAGTGGTGGGTAGATTAGGGCTCACTTGTCTGTTTCCCTACCCTCGCCATTACAGGTGAATTGGACCCCTCGATCCGAGACAATATGCAGAGGTAATCCATGCAGACGGAAGATGTGTTGCATGAAGAAATCAGCTAGTTGAGCGGAAGAAGGCAGACCAGTCAGGGGAACAAAATGAGCCATTTTAGAAAATAGATACACCACCACCCAGATCACACTGCATCCCGCAGAGAGAGGCAGATCTGTAACAAAATCCATAGCAATATGCCACCAGGGGTATCGGGCACCAGCAGTAGTTGGAGCAGACCGGCTGGTCTGGAGTGGGCAACTTTGTTGGCTGCACAAACCATACAGGAGGAGACAAAGTCCATGACGTCTTTGGGCAGCATTGGCCACCAGAACTGACGAGCAATTAGGTCTCGGGTCTTACGGGCACCCGCATGTCCTGCCAGCTTGGAACTGTGACCCCAGCGAAGGATTCTTCCTCTGTCTGCCGGCCTATGAAGGTTTTTCCTGGAGGAATGTCTCTAACCTGCTGAGGGTTGACAGAGTAGATGCAGGAAGGATCGATAATATTCTGTGGGGACACCACAGTCTCCTCTGTCTCAAATGACCTAGACAAGGCATCGGCCCCCACATTCTTGTCAGCAGGTCGGTAGTGGAGTTCGAACCGGAACCGTTCAAAAAACAATGACCATCTGGCTTGACGAGGGTTCAGCCGTTGAGCCGTCTGTAGGTAGGTCAAGTTCTTGTGGTCCGTGAAGACCAGGATAGAATGAGCTGCGCCCTCCAGTAGGTGTCTCCACTCCTGCAGAGTTAGCTTAATGGCCAGTAACTCCCGATCTCCAATCGAGTAGTTGCGCTCTGTAGAAGAAAACAGCTTGGAGTAGTAACCACATACCACAGTCTTGCCTTTCGAACCCCTCTGGAACAACAGTGCACCGGCACCAACAGAGGAGGTGTCCACCTCTAATGAAAACTGTAGGGATACATCAGGATGGTGCAGAATGGAGGCAGACGTGAAGGCCTTTTTTAAGGTTTCAAATGCGATTTACGCCTCTGGAGTCCATACCTTGGCATTCATACCCCTCTTAGTGAGGGTGGAGATGGGGGCTGTCAGAGAAGAGAAGTTGGAAATGAACAGTCTGTAGAAGTTGGCGAATCGCAGGAAGCGTTGTATGGCCCTTAAGCCTTGGGGACGTGGCCACTGCAGGACAGCCTTGACCTTTTCAGGGTCCCTCTTGAGACCTTGATCAGTGATGATGTAGCCCAGGAAGGGCAGAGACTTCTCTTGGAACACGCACTACTCCAACTTGGCATAAAGATGATTCTCTCTTAATCTCGAGACACACCACAACACAGACATAGAGGAGGTCACGAAAGATGTCATTCACCTATTCTTGAAATACTGCGGGAGCGTTACACAGGCCGAAGGGCATGACCAAATATTTGTAGTGTCCATCACGTATGTTAAATGCAGTCTTCCACTCGTCTCCCTGACGGATCCGGAGTAAATTGCAAGCCCCCCGCAGGTAAAGCTTGGAATTTCCCCCCCCCCCCCCGTATACAATCAAAGAGCTCAGAAATCAACGCCAAGGGGTACCTGTTCTCACCGTGATCTGATTGAGACCCCGGTAGTCAATGCAGGGTCGAAGGAATCCATCCTTCTCCAGATTCTCCTTAATGTAGGCTGATATAGACTGGGTCTCTGGCAAGGAGAGAGGGTATACTCTACCGCGAGGAGGGGACGAATCAGGAACCAAGTCGATAGGACAGTCGTATTCTTGATGTGGTGACAATATCTCTGCCTCCTTTTTGTCGAAGACATCAGCGAACTGAGAGTAACAAGGAGGCAACCCTGTCAATGACTGAGCTGAAGAAGGCTGGGATGGATGAACATGACCCAGACAGCGGTCTAGACACTTGGGGCCCCACTGAAGAACCTCTCCGGAGTTCCAATCCAGGACTGGGGCGTGAAGACGGAGCCAAGGCAAACCCAGCAGCACGGGGTTGACGGCCTTGGGCAGGACATACAGGGAGATAAGCATGAAGAGCTCCCACTTGGAGTCTCAATGGCTTGGTCACAGACAATACTGGGTCAGTCAAAGGCAGTCCATCTACCGAGGCAACGATCAACGGTCTCTCCAGCAAAACAGTGGGCAACTGAAGTAGATCCACAAGGTCTTGACAGATTAAATTGGCCGCGGAGCCAGAGTCCAGGTAGGCAGAGACTGGATGAGGTCTCTCGCCAGTGACGATGGTCACAGGAATAAACAGCTTGGACGAGAGTTCTCTATCAAGTGCAGTAGCGCCCAGGGTTGTCTCTCCAACCAATCCTAGGCGTTGGGGTTTCTTAAGCCTCTGGGGACACAGACGCACGACATGGCCAGCAAGGCCGCAGTACAGACAGAGTCCAGAGGTGCGCCTGCGCTGTTTTTCTTGATTGGACAGTTTAAGCCGATCCACCTCGGGCGCAGAGAGAAGAACAAGGCAAGAGGGGTTGCTGGAAGTTGGACGCCAATCTAGGAAGCAGTTTTTCCTGAAGAATCTCTCGGGACCTCTCTCTGAGCCTTATGTCCACACGGGTAGCTAGTAGAATCAGATCATCCAGGGCAGCTGGGAGATCTCGAGCAGCCAGTTCGTCTTTGATCCCAGGCGATAGGCCATGCCAGAAGGATGCTACCAAAGCCTCATTGTTCCAGGGCAATTCTCCTGCCAGAGTCCGGAACTGGATGGTGTTTTCGCCCACAGAGGTGTCCTCCTGACGCAGGTTAAGAATAGCAGTGGCTGCCAATGAGACTCGTCCAGGCTCCTCAAATACGGAACGGAACAACCGCACTAACCCCTGGAAGTCTCTGGTCTCGGGTCCCTGTCGTTCCCAGATTGGATTTGCCCACGCCAGGGCCTTGCTGGCGAGTAGAGGTATAATGACGGCGATCCTGGCTCCGTCCGAAGGAAATGCTAGGGCGTGCAGAGTGAAGTGGATTTGGCATTGGTTCAGGAACCCCCTGCACGAATTTCCCCTTTCCCATCCCACTACCCCTTTCCCATCCCTTGGTTGAACTTGATGGACATGTGTCTTTTTTCAACCGTACAAACTATGAACTTGCGTCTCCATGAAACCGAGGTGGCAATGGCAGCGAGAACCGAGAGTCCGCGTAGCGGGGTAGCAGCTGGCCAACAAGGTACAAAACAATGTCTATAGTTCTGAACGGGCACCTGAAGCAATGTAGACAGTCGCAGGAACACGACTTGACTTTCACAGCAGGTGACGCCGCGGGTGCAGCGGGAAGAAACTACTTGACTTTCACAGCAGGTAACGATAGCATGGGGATACAGGGTACAGGCAGCAGGAACGGGTAACACTGGGAACTGGAAAACACTGGGATACCTTTAGCAAGACAAATTAGGGTATACAACAATGCTCAGGAGGGGAACCAGTGGGTAGGACCCCTTATTATAGTCCAGCAGCCATTTGGGCTGATAATTGATGTTAGGCAGCTGGACGCGTACTGGCCCTTTAAGGCCGTGCAAGCGCGGGCGCGCGCGCCCTGCGGGACACATTCCGAGGACCCGGAAGAGAGTTCCGGCGTCTCCCTGGAGGGAGCGCACGCCGAGAAGAGAGACGTCCATGGCCGGGATGGTCAAGGGGTAAGTCAGAACGACGACCCCCGGCCATGGACGTAACAACGAGTATACTTCAAACTGTGTTCCAAATTATTTTGTTTTGCATACTTGGCTATAGAGGCTTTCATTTGTTGATATGGCTAATGAACTGAAGTATATGGTTGCGTAAAAAGATTGTTTTGTTGTTGTTGTTTTTTTTATGTACCTTATCTATAAGGTTTAAATAATTAAAGTTATCTGTGTACAGTCAGGCTTTATAGTTATAAATATAGCAGAAATGTTGTTTCCTATCAGCATTTTGGCTCACTGAAGCTTATAGTTCTAAAAGGAAAGGGAAGAAAAAGGTGGGGGTTGGGGGCAGCAGCTGAATGCAGTGTATGAGCATGTTAGAAGGAATGTAAAATACTGCTCGCTCTCGCTCTCTCTTAATTGAAATATTTAACAAGCATGGTCTGCATAAATGATAGATTGCTAAGTTATCAGGTAATAAACTGATAACTCCCATTGCGTCTCCCTATAATATCCAGTTTTTCTCTATCCTTCTGTATCCGGATTGTTACTAATATTTTGCTTTACACACAGAGGCAAACAGTATGCCTGGATGTGTTTCCCCAGGGTGCAGCAAATTCCCTGATATTGTCATCCATGCAATGAAAGAGCTGTTGGATAAGTGGTCCCCCAAACAATCCACCACTTGTCTATTGCAATGTGTTGATTATTTGCTTTTGTGTTGTATCTCTATTGATATATGTGCTTAGGAAACAGTCTCATTATTGTTGTAATTTTTCCATATAAGTTTACTGCTATCCAAGACCACCCAGTCCCACATAACCATCACTATGCCTATGGTTGTAAACAAAGGAGGGGAAGGGGGGGTGCCAGGTTTAATGCATCTTGAAGCCCAAGGGTTACCAGGTGTCACTGATGTACCTTTGACTAACTATGATGTTCAGTATTTTGTAGACGGATATAGATAATGGAATGAGCAGACAGGACATTTCACCACCGGGTATGCAGTAGTCCGGGAAGGTAAGGCAGTGCTGCAAAAGTCACTGACCTCCAGCAGCTCTACCCAGGAGGCAAAACTCATGGCACTCGCACAAGCATTTAAGTTGGGCACAGGTAAAAGGGTGAACGTCTATACAGACTCAAGGTACGTCTTTGGAGTCGCGCACGATTATGGCACAATATGGTGAGCAAGAGGCTTTCTGACTTCAGCAGGCAAACTAATCAAAAATGCTGATGCAGTACAACAACTACTTGAGGCTCTAGCATTACCTACAGAGGTAGCCATAATTAAAGTGCAAGCGCACACAAGACTAGACACCCCTGAAGCGAAAGGGAATGCACGGGCTAAACAAGCAGCAAAAGCAGCTGCATCCCTCCCCGTGTTAGTAGTCTGTCACGGTTTGTGTGTATGTGGACCTACTAGGCCGCACCGCCGTAGCGGTGAGGCAGCTGCCCAAACAATAGAGCACCCCAGTAATACAAAGTCCTGCACTAGGGTACCTGGATAGTCCAGACAGTGGCTGCAGCTCTGGCACAGATGGAGGTGAGTGCAGCAGGTTGCCAGACGTGGCGGATGACAGCAGGTGCCGCAGGTTGCGCCAGATGTGGCGAATCACACTGAACGTGGAAGAGGACACAGGACGTGGCAGATGACACAGGATGTGTAAGATGACACAGGACGTGGCAAACGACAGCAGGTTCAGTAGACACGACTCCAACACTAGTAGGCACAGGAACAAGAACACAGCACGGGATACAGGAACAGGTAACAGAGCATGGGTAACAACTGGAATGGGAAACACTAAGGGATCATTTGCAAAACAGACTTGGGATACACTAACAACGCTCAGGCAAGCATCAGAAGGGCAGGGACCTTCTTATAGTACAGGAAATCATGTGAGTTGATGATGATGATTGTTTTCATGTGTGCGCGCTTGCATTTTAAGACCAAGCACGAGTGTGCGCGCGCACCCTACGGGACACAGCGGACCGGAGCGGAAGTGAGCGCTGGCGTCTCCTAGGAAGGAGATGGGGACCAGCGCTCACTGATCCATGGCTGCGGTCGTCGGGAGGTGAGTAATCCCAAGGGCCCGCAGCCATGGACGCTACAAAGTCCAAGAAGTGGGCCCAGTCACGGAGGAAATGCTGTGTGCTTTCCTGATCAAAGTTATAAAAAGCAAACACTGGTATTATTTTCATTGAGAAAGACCATATCAGGTTCTGCTTACCACACCTACGGCCGTAAAGATAGCAGAACGTACCTCTTGGAAACATTTATCACACTGTAAGGTAGTTAGGGAATTGCCACTATCCTCCTAGGCTATAAAAGACTGATTACAAAGGGTTGCCATTTGTTAGAAGTGACTGGTCTCAAACTTCAGCGAAGAAAACATCTCCAGAGCCTGGGAGGAGACCGGGCAAAATGTTATTAGTTATTCTAGGTATCCTATGGGGGTCCAAGGTGTGTCAACCTAAGGAATGGGATCCCTGGGAAACAGGGTCGGGGGTATGATTCCCTAAAGACTTAGCTTGGAGAGTTAAATATTTAAATTTCACTGAAGTTGAGATTGCAACTTATGAAATAGATTTTTGTGCTGTGGTTAAAGACCAATGCACAGATAGAAACATAGCCTACAATCTAGCATATTCAGATAAGTTAATTTTTACTATCTATGTAAAAACCCTAGGGAAAAGGAGATGTTCTTCATGGTCTTCGGCCAAATGGACCACAGCCCATAGTAATTATGGAATTATGGATATTCCATGATGTCTGCCATTAATCCCTCTTTAAAAGAAAAGGTAATTATTATTAGGAAACCTACCTCTCCCTGTATAAGTTCCACCAACTGTAACTAGTTATTTTTGACCTTCCGAAATCCTAATAAAAAAGATAAGGGACTACATGCTATAGTAACTGATGTTTCAGGTACTGACCCTATAGGGCATTTCTTTATTGAAGTTAAGAAAAAGGATGCAACTGAAAGTCCTTTAGCCCTGAAGAAAGACCTACCCTCTATAGTTTATTTGGCCAACTAAATTGGCATTAGAAACACGTTACAGTGATAAAAATGAATGGTTAGCCTGGATAAGATATACTGCAATACTAACTGTATCACTTGTGCAAAAGCTAGGCCACATCTGGGTACTATACCTTGCAGGCTATCAGATAAGGAGAACCTACAAGGTTTGCAATGTGTGTTATCTTTATATACTGCATCATATAATACAGGTGATAAATTATGTAAGACACTCTTTATTGTACCCACCTGTGGGGAGAGATGAAATCTAAATTAGTAGTTGCGTACCCAGGCAACTACACCTGCTTTCTGAGGAATGGGCAAGGTAAGAAAGTAGGCAACCTCACTGTAGAGTGTTGCGAAACCACCATAGATAGTGGAACCGATAATGGTAATTACTCCTCTAATTGGTTTACTAACCAGACAAGGGCAAGGACTGATCTCTGATGGCTATGTGGAAACAGGAAGCTGAGACTTAGGCTACTGGCCAAGTGGCAGGGGAGCTGTACTTTGGTTCAGCTTCTGATGCCATTCCACTTGTTTTCAGCCCCTGAGTTTCAGAGAATGAGAAAATAGACCTGGAGCATGTCTGAATTGCTATAAGTGGTCTATTCTTGGAGGTTCATTTGAGCATAAAATATACATAGATGATGAATAGATGGGTGAAGAAAATAGGATCTGTAATGGCGCTGCTGCGTGGTAAGGATGGGTGGAAGATCGAGGAAGCGATTCTATATTTGAAGAATTTTTATTTGTACAGGTGGCAACGCGTTTCAACGCCGAACTGGCGTCTTCATCAGGCATAATAAGCACAAAAGAAAACCTTGTATATATACACCACTAGGCATGTCTTAATTGGCCCAGTTCAGACGGAGCAATCTGGTCAAAAAACCGCCAAAACCAGGCGGGTCAAAGTTCATGACATGCATATACATAATAACAACATGATACGAGTTTTGGTACAATTGCAAAGTAAAAAGAAGAGCATCGGGTAAGTTATCACATTAAAATTCTAAAAGGAAGGAGTTGCGTATCAGGCATGGGAAATAGACAGGTACAAAGATATATGTAAAAGAGTATACAATAAATAATAGTAATAATAATAAAAGCGGCAGGGGTTTGTTGAGCCGTCCTTTAGCGCCGATACTATCATGGGGGTGTTAAAAATAGATACTACGTCTGTGTGAGATCCGATAGATTAGTTAACATAGTTTTAATAAACAAAGCTCTGTTTTGTAAACAAGAGTCGTAGTCAAGGGGATTGTCTAAACTACGGAAGCCGAAGAAGACCAAATATGACGGTGGAACGCATGATGATACGCAAACCGCGAGGGGTCGCGTATCTCACCATTGGAGGGATGAATGAGCGAAACGACTCCTGACGGCATGTAAGTAGGAATACATACAGAGAATATATGGGCAGAATATATATGTGGAGGATGACTAGTTTATATACAAGTACATTTAAACGATTCCTTGGGGGATAAGTTCTTCCCTTTGAGGCGTCCAATAAAAGAATACGAGAGGTTGATTGATGACAACAAATATTAGAGAAAAATAAAAAAAGGATTAAATTGTCGGTATCATTAGTTGGTAATAAAAGTTTGGAATGTATCCTTTTGGCGTTGTGTACAGAAGGAGTTCCTTTATAAAAAGTTATAAAAGCAAAGAAACCTATGTGGGATAAGTATGTTCCCAATTGAAGGGGCTTATGCTAAAGAGAGTTTTGTAGGGGTATTAGTTATTGGTTCCCGGGACTGCCCGGGTGTCTAAACCAGGGTCTGAGGAGAAGTCAGCCTGCACCCATAAATGGGTGACCACAATAAGCCGCTAAGTGTGGAAACAACATATATTTGTTTGGTGGTATATATATGCGTTTAGCACACAAAGGTGTAAGTTGTGTCAGCTACCGATTGGCTTAGGACAGGAGTCGGGACCTTTATTGAAAATTAGTAGGGTCAATCCAAAGCAGAGACATGATTGTCAATTCAATGAAATTAGAATCACACCCATTGAGCACATCCATCCAGATGTCCCAAACAGGTTTAACAAGCTAAAACAAAGAGAAAACTTTTGGATATTCAAAATGAATACACTATATCCAGGGGGCCTGAATGACATCTCAGAGTCTGCTTTGGATTGACCCTACTAATTTTCAATAAAGGTCCCGACACCTGTCCTAAGCCAATCGGTAGCTGACACAACTTACACCTTTGTGTGCTAAACGCATATATATACCACCAAACAAATATATGTTGTTTCCATGTAGGCTATATAAGATCTATTAAGTACTTGCAAATACCTTCTTATAAATTACAGACTATATCCTAATGACCGTATACACACTTAGCGGCTTATTGTGGTCACCCATTTATGGGTGCAGGCTGACTTCCCAGACCAAACGCGTAAACCAGCCTTAATGGAAGAAGAAATGCAGATCAAGTGAAAAGGTTGCAGCGGTGGCTAAGGATAAAGTCCTACCCATGAGCATAATTCTACAGGCAAAAACCAACAAGCCCAACACGTACTGAATCTACCGAAGCTGTAACTTTTGCGAGGACAGTGCCAAATCCAAAAAATCCCTAATTTCAAAAATGTTTGCCTTGGGCAAACGAAACACCATTTGCAAGGAATCGATCTCAATGCCTAAAAAACAAAGCAATGTACATGGGCCCTCAGTCTTATCCTCAGACAAAGGGACCCCAAATTGGCAGCAAATAAAACAAAAATATGATAAAAGATAGTTACAATGCGGGGACGAAACAGAATGCGCCAACAAACAGAAAGTCATCTAGATAATGGGTAACGGAAGCAGACCCAGTGACATCACAGAGCACCCATTCAAGGAATGAACTGAAAACTTCGAAATAAAAACATGAAATACAGCAACCCTTCAGTAGGCACATGTTGTAGTAAAAAAAACCCATCTAAAAAGAAACCTAACAGGTGAAAACAATCCGCATGAACTGGCAAAAGACGAAAAGCGGATTCCACGTCACATTTTGCAAAAAGGGCACCCTGACCGGCCTTTCAAATGACCGGCCTTACAAACGAACTCAACCACCCTATCGAAGGAGACATAAGAAACAGCCGCCATGCCCTTGCTAATTCCATCATTAACAGAAGTCCCCTTAGGGTGTGAGAGGTGGTGAATAAGGCGAAACTTGCCCAGCTCTTTCTTGGGGACCATTCCCAAAGGAGAAACCCGAAAGTTAAAAATGGGGGATCAAGAAACTGCCAGCCATACTACCCAACTCAACCTCCTTCCCCACCTTCTCACGTAGAACTAGGGGGAGCTCAAAAGCCGACTTCAAATTTGTAGAAAAAACAGGCTCTGTACTATAAGTAAACGGAAAGAAAAAACCATGAGAAAAAGTAACTCTAAGCAGGGCGGCCTCCCCCATCTTGGGGTACCGCTCTAACCATGGGAGCATCTCTAGGACGTGGACTGGCGTCTTCTGACCTACCAAGACGGGAAGCGGGCAAGGTGCGGCGAGTGCATCTATTGGCGGAGTGAGTATTCATGTTTAAACTTACATGACCCGTAGAACGGGCAATGGCCTTCGTTGAAGAGCAAGCAGGTACCGGACTTGCGCATACCAATGCCCCCAACTCTGGCCCCAGCACCTTGGGAGGTGACAGAGGAAGGGGAGGTAGACAGAAAGGGCCTCTGAGACATCATAAGGCGCTACTATACGTCAGTAGCCTTAGTATCCCAACCCATGTCAGGCTTTAATGCCAAGCGCCTACGAAACTCCTTATCGTAGCACCAACACGCAGAACCGCCATGAGACCTGTATGCACTGAAAATAGTATCCATGTATACAAACAACTGGGAACCACTGTCAGGGCGTTTCTGGCCCATCACACCCACACATCACAGGGTATGTTCACACATGCACGTCCGTTACGGCTGAAATTACGGAGCTGTTTTCAGGCGAAAACAGCTCCTGAATTTCAGACGTAATGGCATGTGCAGGCGTTTTTCGCAGCGTTCATTACAGACGTAATTGGAGCTGTTTTTCTATGGAGTCAATGGAAAACGCCTCCAATTACGTCCCAAGAAGTGACATGCACTTCTTTGACGCGGGCAACTTTTTTACGCGCAGTCTTTTGACAGCGGCGCGTAAAAAAAATGACTGTCTGCACAGTACATCGTAAAACCCATTCAAATGAATGGGCAGATGTTTGCCGACGCTTTCAAGCAGTATTTTCGGCCGTAATTCCAGGCGTAAAATGTCTGAATTACATCCGTAAATAGTGCGTGTGGACATACCCTAAAACCGCAAAAAGCCTGTATCGAATTGTTAAAGGTCCTGGCTACCCTGAATTTAAACGAAACACCCCACTCTAAACGCCTCTCCTTATCCACCGTGGTGGAATCAATAATCATATGTCGACATAGTCGTTTTAAAATATCTTTTTCCTAGTGTCAGAGAGTTGAGCCCCCAGGGGTGCAGTACCACAAAAATACGTGCCCCTGAAAATGGGTAAAGAAGGCATAGACGTAGAAGTCGATGCCTCAGCCGAGGACTTCGCAACCATGGACTGCGCCTGGGGCTCCCCAACCAGAGGAGTATTACAACAGGGACCGGACAGTTGATTACAACACATCCTCAGAAACATTAACATTCCATGCCCGTAGGCAGTCATACTCACCAGGGACAGATGTACTGGCTGGAACCACCGGCAACAGATTTGGAGGAGGAGGAGCAGCGATAACGGGAACCAGCGGTAAAATGGCCGGCTAGACCGTTGATATCGCTCAACTCCTCCTGGAAAATCTGTCACGACGACGACGAGCAGCAGAGGCACACTATGATCACCGGAGCTACAACTCCTAGAAGATGGACCCTGTGATAACGGAGACCGGCGCGAATGGCAATGATGACGACGTCGCGACCGCCTGGAGCAATCCCGACGAGAGCGAGAACGACGACGACTACTGCTAGCTAGCGACGCAGCCGAGGAAGGGTTGGAACAGCTCTCAGCCAGAATATAGGCAGGCCCTAACGTAAGGAGTTCTAACACCTCATCCCCAAGGGCAGCAGTAATGTAGGGCCGCGACAGTCCCTGACCCTGAGTGCAGGGAAAATACTCCTCTGCGCTATCCGCAGAGAAGTCATCGTCAAACAACTGAGAGGACAGGTCTCCCCGTAGCCCACTAGGACTGGCCTGCTCAGTCTGGGAAAGAGAGGAAGCACCACCCATACCCGCAGGCATTCTACCAGTAGGAGAAAGGAGGGGGGCCCTGTGCAGGGGAACCACAGCGTCGCCACTGGTATGCTCTGATGCTGCAGTTAAGGTCAGCCTACTCCGCACAGCCGCTGAGTGGGATCGTTCCCTGCCTGCGCCAGAGGAAGCGACAGCGACCTGATGGGAAAGTGACCTGTCTACAGTAACAGCCCCCTGCGCCACTTGCATCAGCGCCGGAGCAGGTACAGACACAGGAGGGTGCAGGCGGGGCGGCGCAGCGCAGCGAGCGGGCCTAGGCCGCACAGCCTGAGAGCTGAGTGATATGCTCGGCTGAAGGGGGGAGGCGGGTGGGTGGACGAGCCAGCCGCGTGGAGCGGCATTGGTATTACTCACGGGGGGATCCGGCGGAACAGTCTCTTGGATAAGAGACTGCAGCCACCCACTACCCTCGTCCAGCAAACGCAGGCAGATAATGTCTGTCAGCTCCTGCCGGTCCATCGTTCCAGAAATCACACGGCCAAAAGAGGAGGAAGGAAGTGGCCCTGTCCCTATAAGTCCTCCTGATTACCATAACCACCCCCTTTCACAGGTGATTGATTAAAACATGAACACTACTCCCCTAGCCTACCAATAAAATATTTTATCCCCTTAAGGCCACAGTCAAAGGCTCAGCGGCTATGCGCCTGTGAGCCTAATAAAAACGTTAGGGCAGTGTCTTGTGATGGTAGAAGTACTGGTGGTATACATTTTATTTGACAAATTCGTCACACATCGAAGACTTTATACTAGCATTAGAGTGTGCTTGCTATGAGGCTCATGTCTGCCTATGCCGTTTCCGAAATTAAATTTGATTATTTTTTGTTATCTCATATTGACATGAGCTGGTTTGTTTAAAAAACATCCCAACTTTAGATTTTCACAAAACTGCGGAAAAAACCTTGCGGTTTTGTAAAAATGGGGCCAAACCCTGATGATGCTGCAATTTATGGGTGCAGGCTGACTTCCCAGACCAAACGCGTAAACCAGCCTTAATGGAAGAAGAAATGCAGATCAAGTGAAAAGGTTGCAGCGGTGGCTAAGGATAAAGTCCTACCCATGAGCATAATTCTACAGGCAAAAACCAACAAGCCCAACACGTACTGAATCTACCGAAGCTGTAACTTTTGCGAGGACAGTGCCAAATCCAAAAAATCCCTAATTTCAAAAATGTTTGCCTTGGGCAAACGAAACACCATTTGCAAGGAATCGATCTCAATGCCTAAAAAACAAAGCAATGTACATGGGCCCTCAGTCTTATCCTCAGACAAAGGGACCCCAAATTGGCAGCAAATAAAACAAAAATATGATAAAAGATAGTTACAATGCGGGGACGAAACAGAATGCGCCAACAAACAGAAAGTCATCTAGATAATGGGTAACGGAAGCAGACCCAGTGACATCACAGAGCACCCATTCAAGGAATGAACTGAAAACTTCGAAATAAAAACATGAAATACAGCAACCCTTCAGTAGGCACATGTTGTAGTAAAAAAAACCCATCTAAAAAGAAACCTAACAGGTGAAAACAATCCGCATGAACTGGCAAAAGACGAAAAGCGGATTCCACGTCACATTTTGCAAAAAGGGCACCCTGACCGGCCTTTCAAATGACCGGCCTTACAAACGAACTCAACCACCCTATCGAAGGAGACATAAGAAACAGCCGCCATGCCCTTGCTAATTCCATCATTAACAGAAGTCCCCTTAGGGTGTGAGAGGTGGTGAATAAGGCGAAACTTGCCCAGCTCTTTCTTGGGGACCATTCCCAAAGGAGAAACCCGAAAGTTAAAAATGGGGGATCAAGAAACTGCCAGCCATACTACCCAACTCAACCTCCTTCCCCACCTTCTCACGTAGAACTAGGGGGAGCTCAAAAGCCGACTTCAAATTTGTAGAAAAAACAGGCTCTGTACTATAAGTAAACGGAAAGAAAAAACCATGAGAAAAAGTAACTCTAAGCAGGGCGGCCTCCCCCATCTTGGGGTACCGCTCTAACCATGGGAGCATCTCTAGGACGTGGACTGGCGTCTTCTGACCTACCAAGACGGGAAGCGGGCAAGGTGCGGCGAGTGCATCTATTGGCGGAGTGAGTATTCATGTTTAAACTTACATGACCCGTAGAACGGGCAATGGCCTTCGTTGAAGAGCAAGCAGGTACCGGACTTGCGCATACCAATGCCCCCAACTCTGGCCCCAGCACCTTGGGAGGTGACAGAGGAAGGGGAGGTAGACAGAAAGGGCCTCTGAGACATCATAAGGCGCTACTATACGTCAGTAGCCTTAGTATCCCAACCCATGTCAGGCTTTAATGCCAAGCGCCTACGAAACTCCTTATCGTAGCACCAACACGCAGAACCGCCATGAGACCTGTATGCACTGAAAATAGTATCCATGTATACAAACAACTGGGAACCACTGTCAGGGCGTTTCTGGCCCATCACACCCACACATCACAGGGTATGTTCACACATGCACGTCCGTTACGGCTGAAATTACGGAGCTGTTTTCAGGCGAAAACAGCTCCTGAATTTCAGACGTAATGGCATGTGCAGGCGTTTTTCGCAGCGTTCATTACAGACGTAATTGGAGCTGTTTTTCTATGGAGTCAATGGAAAACGCCTCCAATTACGTCCCAAGAAGTGACATGCACTTCTTTGACGCGGGCAACTTTTTTACGCGCAGTCTTTTGACAGCGGCGCGTAAAAAAAATGACTGTCTGCACAGTACATCGTAAAACCCATTCAAATGAATGGGCAGATGTTTGCCGACGCTTTCAAGCAGTATTTTCGGCCGTAATTCCAGGCGTAAAATGTCTGAATTACATCCGTAAATAGTGCGTGTGGACATACCCTAAAACCGCAAAAAGCCTGTATCGAATTGTTAAAGGTCCTGGCTACCCTGAATTTAAACGAAACACCCCACTCTAAACGCCTCTCCTTATCCACCGTGGTGGAATCAATAATCATATGTCGACATAGTCGTTTTAAAATATCTTTTTCCTAGTGTCAGAGAGTTGAGCCCCCAGGGGTGCAGTACCACAAAAATACGTGCCCCTGAAAATGGGTAAAGAAGGCATAGACGTAGAAGTCGATGCCTCAGCCGAGGACTTCGCAACCATGGACTGCGCCTGGGGCTCCCCAACCAGAGGAGTATTACAACAGGGACCGGACAGTTGATTACAACACATCCTCAGAAACATTAACATTCCATGCCCGTAGGCAGTCATACTCACCAGGGACAGATGTACTGGCTGGAACCACCGGCAACAGATTTGGAGGAGGAGGAGCAGCGATAACGGGAACCAGCGGTAAAATGGCCGGCTAGACCGTTGATATCGCTCAACTCCTCCTGGAAAATCTGTCACGACGACGACGAGCAGCAGAGGCACACTATGATCACCGGAGCTACAACTCCTAGAAGATGGACCCTGTGATAACGGAGACCGGCGCGAATGGCAATGATGACGACGTCGCGACCGCCTGGAGCAATCCCGACGAGAGCGAGAACGACGACGACTACTGCTAGCTAGCGACGCAGCCGAGGAAGGGTTGGAACAGCTCTCAGCCAGAATATAGGCAGGCCCTAACGTAAGGAGTTCTAACACCTCATCCCCAAGGGCAGCAGTAATGTAGGGCCGCGACAGTCCCTGACCCTGAGTGCAGGGAAAATACTCCTCTGCGCTATCCGCAGAGAAGTCATCGTCAAACAACTGAGAGGACAGGTCTCCCCGTAGCCCACTAGGACTGGCCTGCTCAGTCTGGGAAAGAGAGGAAGCACCACCCATACCCGCAGGCATTCTACCAGTAGGAGAAAGGAGGGGGGCCCTGTGCAGGGGAACCACAGCGTCGCCACTGGTATGCTCTGATGCTGCAGTTAAGGTCAGCCTACTCCGCACAGCCGCTGAGTGGGATCGTTCCCTGCCTGCGCCAGAGGAAGCGACAGCGACCTGATGGGAAAGTGACCTGTCTACAGTAACAGCCCCCTGCGCCACTTGCATCAGCGCCGGAGCAGGTACAGACACAGGAGGGTGCAGGCGGGGCGGCGCAGCGCAGCGAGCGGGCCTAGGCCGCACAGCCTGAGAGCTGAGTGATATGCTCGGCTGAAGGGGGGAGGCGGGTGGGTGGACGAGCCAGCCGCGTGGAGCGGCATTGGTATTACTCACGGGGGGATCCGGCGGAACAGTCTCTTGGATAAGAGACTGCAGCCACCCACTACCCTCGTCCAGCAAACGCAGGCAGATAATGTCTGTCAGCTCCTGCCGGTCCATCGTTCCAGAAATCACACGGCCAAAAGAGGAGGAAGGAAGTGGCCCTGTCCCTATAAGTCCTCCTGATTACCATAACCACCCCCTTTCACAGGTGATTGATTAAAACATGAACACTACTCCCCTAGCCTACCAATAAAATATTTTATCCCCTTAAGGCCACAGTCAAAGGCTCAGCGGCTATGCGCCTGTGAGCCTAATAAAAACGTTAGGGCAGTGTCTTGTGATGGTAGAAGTACTGGTGGTATACATTTTATTTGACAAATTCGTCACACATCGAAGACTTTATACTAGCATTAGAGTGTGCTTGCTATGAGGCTCATGTCTGCCTATGCCGTTTCCGAAATTAAATTTGATTATTTTTTGTTATCTCATATTGACATGAGCTGGTTTGTTTAAAAAACATCCCAACTTTAGATTTTCACAAAACTGCGGAAAAAACCTTGCGGTTTTGTAAAAATGGGGCCAAACCCTGATGATGCTGCAATTCAATCTCATGTGAATATACCGTTATCATTTCTCTAGTAGTGAGCAGTGTTCCCTATAAGGTGCACGGCTGTGCAGTCAGGCACCTTTCACGGTCCACCCGCTCACTAAGGTTTAAAGCCCACGCACTGTCACGGGCGGCGGACGGATGCAGATGCGGTGTGGATGCGGCTCCGGGGCTAGCGACAGTCAAATTCACTTGTATGTGCGTCCTCAGGACATAGAAATGAATACTATAGGCTGCAGGCCACGTTATGCCACATCACACCGGTCTGCGCATGCATCCCGCCAGAGAGGCAGTGTAGTGCTCAGTCTGTCGTGAGAGCGGGGCAAGGTAAGTACAATCTTTTTTTTTTAAGGTGCTGTGGGGGAGGGGGACTATGTAGCTCTATATGCAAGCAGGGGAGTGGGGCTGAGTAGCACTATATACAGTTGGGGGGAATTTCTGTGTAACACTATATACACAAGGGGAGGGGGCTGTGTAGCGCTATATACAGGGGGGAATTGCTGTGTAACACTATAAACACAAGGGAAGGAGGGGGCAGTGTAGCACTATATACAAGGGGAGGAGGGGGGCAGTGTGGCAGTATATACAAGGGGAGGAGGGGGAGGTGTAGCACTATATACAAGGGAAGGGGGCTATTTAGCACTACATACAGGGGGGCATTGCTGTGTAGTGCTATATACAAGGGGAGAGGGGCTGTGTAGCACTATATGCAAGGAGAGGGGGGCTGTGTAGCGCTATATACAAGGGGGAGTGGGGCTGTGTAGTGCTATATACAGGGGGGAATTGCTGTGTAACACTATATACACAAGGGGAGAAGGGGGGCTGTGTAGCGCTATATACAGGGGGAATTGCTGTGTAACACTATATACACAAGGGGAGGAGGGGGCAGTGTAGCACTATATATAAGGGGAGGAAGGGGCTGTGTGGCAGTATATACAAGGGGAGGAGCGTAGCTGTGTAGTACTATATACAAGGTGAGAGGGGGGCTGTGTAGCACTATATATGGGGGGAATTGCTGTGTAGCGCTATATACAAGGGGATGGAGGCTGTGTAGCGCTATATACAAGGGGAGGGGGCTGTGTAGAGCTATATACCCAAGGGGAGGAGGGGGCTATGTAGCACTATATACAGGGGGGAAATTGCTGTGTAGCGCTATATACAAGGAGAGGGGGGCCTGTGTAGCGCTATTTACACAAGGGGAGGAGAGGGGCAGTGTAGTGCTATATACACAAGGGGAGGAGGAGGGCTGTGTAGCACTATGTACAGGGGGAGAGGGCGGCTGTGTAGCACGATATACAAGGGGAGGGGGGCTGTGTAGCGCTATATACCAGGGAAGGGGGGCTGTGTAACGCTATATACACAAGGGAAGGAGAGGGGCTGAGTAGCACTTAATACAAGGGGAGGGGGGCTGCGTAGCACTATATACCAGGGGAGGGGGCTGTGTAACGCTATATACACAAGGGAAGGAGAGGGGCTGTGTAGCACTATGTAGAAGGGGAGAGGGGGACTGTATAGCACGATATATAAGGGGAGGGGGGGCTGTGTAGCACGATATACAAGGGCAGGGGCCTGTGTAGCACTATATACAAGGGGAGGGGGCTGTGTAGCACGATATACAAGGGAAGGGGGGCTGTGTAGCACTATATACAAGGGGAGAGGGGGCTATGTAGAACTATGTACAAGGGGACAGGGGGCTGTGTAGAACGATATACAAGGGGAGGGGGGCTGTGTAGCATGATATACAAGGGCAGGGAGCTTTCTAGCACTATGTACAAGGGGAGGGGGCTGTGTAGCACTATATACAGGGGGAATTGCTGCCTAGCAATATATACAGGGGGGATTGCTGTTTGGCACTATATACAAGGGGGCTGTGTGGCACTATATATACAAAGGGGCTGTGTGTGGCACTATCTACAGGGAGGCTGTGTGGAACTATCTACAGGGGTCTGTGTGGCACTATCTACAGGGGGGGCTGTGTGGCACTATCTACAGGGGGGCTGTGTGGCACTATCTACAGGGGGTCTGTGTGGCAGTATCTACAGGGGTATGTGTGGCAGTATCTACAGGGGTATGTGTGGCAGTATCTACAGGGGTCTGTTTGGCACTATCTACAGGGGGCTGTGTGGCACTATCTACAGGCGGTCTGTGTGGCACTATCTACAGGGGGTCTGTGTGGCACTATCTACAGGGGTCTGTGTGGCAGTATCTACAGGGGGTCTGTGTGGCAGTAACTACAGGGGGGTCTGTGTGGCAGTATCTACAGGGGGTCTGTGTGGCAGTAACTACAGGGGGGTCTGTGTTGCAGTATCTACAGGGGGTCAGTGTGGCACTATCTACAGGGGGTCTGGGTGGCACTATCTACAGGGGTCTGTGTGGCACTATCTACAGGGGTCTGTGTGGCACTATCTACAGGAGGCTGTGTGGCACTATCTACAGGGGGCTGTGGCACTATCTATAGGGGGATCTGTGATGCTATCTACAGGGTGGCGGCTGTGTGTGGCGCTATCTACAGGGGGGGGGGTGACACTATCTACAGGGGGATGTGTGTGACGCCAGCTGTACGGTAGTATCTACAGGGGGGTCTGTGTGGTGCTATCTACAAGGGGTCTGCGTGTGGCGCGATCTACAGTGGACTGCGTGTGATGCTATCTACAGGGGGTGACGCTATCTACAGGGGGATGTGTGTGGCGCTATCTACAGGGGATGTGTGGCACTATCTACAGGGGGTCTGTGGTGCTATCTATAAGGACAGTGGTGTATCAATGAGGGATCATTTCATTGATGCCTTTAATTGGTGTTTATAACTGTCTATTTTATTGGTGGACTTGTAATATTTTAGTATTTAAAAAAGTAATTAAAACTAATTTAAAATAAGTTTTCTTATTCTCTTATTTAGTCGCTATATTAGCATTTACTGGGGGTATTACTTTTGGTCATCAGATCGCCCACCAGTGATGGAGAACCTCCCTGCTCCCTAACTGCCCCGCTCAGGAGCTGCCAAGACTTAGAGGGAACATTGGTGGTGAGTACATTAAATAGGACATGTTACTAGGTAATATAAGTTGAACTGGTTAACTGACCTGAATAGCGCTGTCTCCCTGATTACAGTGATGTTTTGTTTTTTTCCTGTACCTCCTGTTCCAGAGATATGGCTGTAGTTAGACAATGGGATGGAGCTAGCTTCCCTGCTTCTGATGCTAACCAATCAGCGCGAGGCAGATTTAGAGTAGTTCATGCCCTGTTGGCTAACTACAGCAAATTAGCATAGAGGGAGCCAGCACAACAGTTGGAAATATATCCTGAACGGGAAGGTCCATGAATAAAAAGAAAAACAGTCCTGGAATCAGTGCTATTCAGGTCAGTAAACCAGTTCAACTTATATGACCTAGTGACAGGTCTTCTTTAAACACTTTGGAGCTGTCTGTACTACACCTGACTTTCTACTCCAGAATTTCCATGTGTCAGTACTTGTCATAAGCTGTTTATACTTACAGCTTGGCTGTCTTCTGACTTTGTTAGGCTATGTCAATGTAAATTAGGCCTCTTACACATCATGGAGCAGATTTACTAGGCTGTGTAGAATATAGACAGCATAAACTTAGTGTCCTCTTACATGACTTGACATGGGCCGTGTAAACGAGTGCCGATCAATGAGACAGATCGTTGATTGACACTATTTGCTCCTTTCACAAGGTGCTATGTTTCACAAGGAGCTATGTTTGGGAACGAGTGATTGTTACTACGATCGCTCGTCTTCATAGATTTCTATAATTTCGGCAGCACATCTCCCTGTTTACACAGGCAGATGTGCTGTCTACAATGATAATATTTCTTGAAGCATAAACAGAACAATCAGCAGATGCATGAGTGTTTTCTCATTCATCAGCAGATCGTTGCCCTGTTTACACAGGACAATGATCGGGAACGACCACATGAACGCTCGTGTGTACGAAAATTGTCCCGTGTAAAAGGGCCTTTAGACTAGGCAGTCTGAAAATGTGCTAAATTTACCACAGTGGCGCATGCTAAAAGATACATTTGGTGCATCTTGCCAGACATGCTAGACTTTTCTCTTCCTTATACCAACTTTTGGTTGGCTTAGTTTTATATTGGCGTACTTTGGCACGTTTTAAGCCATTCCGATTCCCCACTAAGATATGCCATTTTTTAGCCACCTTTTAAAAGTGTTTAGAGAGGCGCAAACATCTGTTCATAAAGTGTAGACACAATCACAGTACTAAATCTGTCCCATGTGGTTTTCAATCCTCTTAAATGTTTAAATAAAAAGAATATTGTGCGATATGTCAAGAGTAGAGATGAGCGAACCGGGACAACCGAACCCGGTTTCGGTCCGAACTTCCGGAAAATTTCGGTTCGCAGCGAATCCGAACTTCACCGGGTTCGGCCGAACCCGTTTTGACCGAACCTGGCTACATTTTGGCGCCTGCCACATGTTACATATAAAATGGAGGATTTCACAAGATCACCTGACATCAGGCTACCCCATAATGCCTTGCAAACGGCTCTCCCAGCCAATCGGGAGGCAGCATAGGGGCGGGCTCAAGCCTGTAATAAAAGTCTATGCACGGAGCTCAGCGGCCATTTTAGAGACAGGAGCTGTAGGGATAGCATCTCTGTGCAGTTAGGGAAAGCTTTAGGAATCTAAAAGGCAGGAATCCAGCAATCGAAGGGGCTCATCCACTACTCACTACTCAGCCAGTGTGTGAATACGCTTTTATAAGGGGCTCATCCCCGTTGCATCCAACTTGCAATACAGGCAGGCTTTGTAGTACTTGTGAGATTAATCCCCATCTCTCTTGAGTTCCTTTTCTCCATAACAGAACTTGTCCAGGATTCATTCATATTCACAAAAATGACCGATCGGGAGAGATTGCACATACAATGGTTTGATGTACAGAAATCTAAAATGGCTGTGGCCGGAGCCTTTATTTATAGGTTCATGCTTTCACTTAACACACATTAACCAATCAGATGATGCCAAGTACATATAGGCATACACCCAACAATACTTCCATATAAGGTGATGACTTTCTTCCTAGTATCCATCAGTTTGGAATGCCAGATGATGTCATCTTTACCCTATCTTAGATGATAGGCAATACATTCATTTAAGAGACGATTAAAAACATATCTAATACATATCTCAAACAATATAATGCAGTCATTTTGATAATACAATATATAAATCTACAGGTATTAGATTTATTACTCTGACATACTACAACGCCCAGCATTCCCTGAGTCAGTGCACAGTGGCTGATAGAAATTCTCATTCATTGCCATTTGCCAAGCCAGTGTCAGTGTGAATACACTTTTAGAAAGGGCTCATCCCCGGCCGTTAACATAACAAACAAATAACAATCCAACTTGCAATACAGGCAGCCTTTATAGTAGACGTAGTACTACAATGCCCAGCATTCCCTGAGTGCACTGTGGCGTGGCTGATAGAAATTCTCATTCATTGCCATTTGCCAAGCCAGTGTCAGTGTGTGAGTACGCTTTTAGAAGGGGCTCATCCCCAGCCGTTAACATAACAAACAAATAACAATCCAACTTGCAATACAGGCAGCCTTTGTAGTAGACATAGTACTACAATGCCCAGCATTCCCTGAGTGCACTGCGGCGTGGCTGATAGAAATTCTCATTCATTGCCATTTGCCAAGCCAGTGTCAGTGTGTGAATATGCTTTTAGAAGGGGCTCATCCCCGGCCGTTAACATAACAAACAAATAACAATCCAACTTACAATACAGGCAGCCTTTGTAGTAAACGTAGTACTACAAGGCCCAACATTCCCTGAGTGCACTGCGGCGTGGCTGATAGAAATTCTCATTCATTGCCATTTGCCAAGCCAGTGTCAGTGTGAATACGCTTTTAGAAGGGGCTCATCCCCCGGGTTTTGATTCAACTTGCTGCACTTCAGCAGTGAAATGTCTGGTAAAAAAAAGGTTGTGAAAGGACGGGGTAGAGGAAAAAACACCCATGCCGTGTCCTCTTCCAGTCCAAATGTTGGATCTGTTGGTGCCAGACCCAGTACCAGCATTTGTGGCACAAGACATGTGCCCAGTTCCACTAGTAGCAGCAGCCATGTGCCTGCTGGTAGTAGTAGCAGTATCAGCAAGCCAGACTTGTCCATCTCCTCCGGTGGGCGGGTTACTTTAGACAATACGGCCATTGTGGACTGGTTGGCTGGCTCGCGGTCATCTCAGCAGGAAGACTCTGACGATCTGGCTCCAAGCCAGGTTTCGTTGGATTCCAGATTCTCTACAGTTCCTTGGCACAGTGACAGTAGTGATATGGATATTTCTAGCGTTTCCATTCCATCATCTATGTCTTCGCTCCCCCTTCCTAGCGGGAAGCCATCTTTCCTGAGAGTCCTAAGAGACATCTCCTCGGGTGCGAAGGAAGATACTGAACAACATAGTGATGATGATGATTTGTTTTCCGCAAGTCAGCCAACGGAGTGTGTTGCGGCGGTGGTGGAGGTGGAAGAGGTGTCCGAGACGCATAGCTGCGGTAGTGGGGGTGTTGGTGGTGGTAGCCGTGGTGCAACGCAGTAATGAGGGGGGGCATGGAGCCCGCCATGATGTCACATCACATTCACAACACAGTGACAGAAGTGGCGGGGATGATGAGGAAGGCTATGATGATGATGTTGTTTTAGACAGGACGTGGGAACCAGGTGACGAGGTGATGACGGCGTCAGAGGAGGAGGGTAGTAGTGGCAGCACTGGCCGTGATAAAAAGCCAAGCCAAATTAGGGGCAGAAGTCAATCTGCAAAACTTTGCAGTGGTAGGGTCAGCTCAGGAGCCGGTGACGGCGACACTGATGCTGGTGTATGCTCCCGAAAAAAGCCTGCCAGACAAGGGGCAAGCTCGGGTGGTGGTGGTGGACGTGGTACTACCTCTTTACGGTACTCTGCCGTGTGGCAATTTTTCTGTACCTTCCCGGAGGACGAAAACATGGCACAGTGCCGTATCTGCAAGCAGAAAGTAAGGCGTGGGCAGGGCAGCAATGTAGGAACTACCGCTCTATGTAAACACATGGAGCGGCATCACAAGGCCATGTGGGACAATCGACATGCCCCACCATCATCATGTACATCTAATGAAGACCCCTCTGCAGCTGCTGCTGCTGCTCCGAGTCCTTGTAATCTAAGTAGTAGCCAGGCCTTATCCACCATGTCATTGTCATCATCATCATTGTCATCTAGTGCTCCTCCTACGTCCCGTCAGTTATCCATTACGGAATCGTTGTCCAATAAGCAACAATATATACCCAGTCATCCACTTGTCGTGCGGCTTAATTCACACCTGGCTAAGTTGTTGGTGGTGCAGTCGCTGCCGTACCACCAGGGCGACTCCGCCGGCTTCAAGCAATTGATGGCGTGCGCTCAGCCTAGGTGGCGAATACCTAGCCGACATTACTTCTCCAAAACAGCTGTCCCTGCCTTGCACAAGCATATGGAGGAAAAGGTGTGCCAGTCCTTGCAATTATCCGTGTGCAGCAGGGTACATGCCACCGTCGACACGTGGAGCAGCAACTATGGGCAGGGACAGTACATGTCTTTCACGGCCCACTGGGTCAATATTTTGCAGTCCGATGCACCACCGCAGCAATGCCAGGCATTACCACCTCCACGCTTGTATCTTTCTGGTTCAACTCCGGACACCAGGTGCCTACCATCCTCCTCCTCCTACTCCTCCTCCTCCTCCTTGCCTTCCTCCTTGGAGGTCTTCCTGTCCCCGACAGGACACAGCGTATCTTCCACTCCTCCTCCCTCCTCTTTTCATAGGTGCAAGGTGAAGCGCCACAACGTTGTCTTACACCTGCTGAGCCTGGGCGAGAAAAGCCACACAGGGCAGGAGCTGCTGCTGTGCATCAAGGAGGAAATCGCAAGCTGGCTGTCTCCTCTGAAACTCACACTGGGCAATGTTGTCTCTGATAACGGCAAGAACGTTGTGGCTGCACTGCGTCTAGGTCACCTGACACATGCTTCTTGCATGGCACATGTGATCAATCTGGTCATAACACGCTTCTTAAAGTCATATGTTGGTTTGAAGGGTGTGCTGGCCATGTCCAGGAGGGTTTGCGTTCGCTTTAGACGTTCGTATGCATTTAAGCATGCCCTCCTGGACTTGTAGCGTCAAAACAATCTCCCAGAACACAGCCTGATTTGCGACGTTCCAACACGCTGGAATTCCACCCTGCACATGTTCGACCGTCTGTACGAACAGCGGAAAGCCGTGAATGATTTCCTGATGCAGCAGACGGGCAGCGTTTGGAGCCAGTGTAATTTCGATCTCAGGCACTGGCAGCTGGTTAGAGACGCATGTCGCGTTTTGAGAACCCTTTGAAGAGGCCACACGATTTGTGAGCCGTGACGCTAGCGGAATGAACGATGTTATGCCGCTGATATTCATTATGGAGCAAACGCTCACAGCGATGATTCAGCAAAGGATGGAGGAAGGATCACATCTGGCTATGGATGTTGAGGAGGAGGAGGAGGAGGAGGATGAGGTAACAGGACCTGAAGAGGAGCTGGATTTGGAGATGGAATCACAGGAAGGGATAGGGCACGAGGCAGCCGCACAACATGACAGTGATGGTGGTGATGACGAGTCTGACGACGACCTTGATGATGGACAACCATGGCAGTATGGGGCGGAGATGGAACCAACCGGGCCCTCTGAAACGCTGGCCAGGATGGCGAGCTGTATGCTTCGTTACTTGCGCGCTGACTGTCGTATTGTTAGCATGAAGCAAAGAGATGAGTACTGGATACCCACACTTTTAGACCCTCGGTATAAAGCCAGAATGGGGGAGTTTTTTGCGCCTTATGAGAGGGAGGCAAAATTGGCTTATTATCGAGAGAAACTATGCAGCCAGCTTGTCACGGCTTTCAAACGGCAAACACCTGCTGCAAGCATGTCTGACCGGGGGGCCACTCTCCGCTCCCCACTGTCTCATCGTTCCACCGCCTCTGGCAGAGCTACCTCTGCAATAGGTGGCGGCGGCGGCGGCGGCAGCAGCAAATTTAGTTTGGAAAATATGACGACAACATTTTTACATCCAATACCCCGACCTGACACACATCGTAGTCACCAAACGGATGTTCACCATCACCAGGTGCAGCACCTAAACAACCAGGTTCACTCGTACCTGGACTGTGCCCTTTCTCCGTCAGAAATGCTGATCCAAGACCCCATGGACTTCTGGGTCAGCAGATTGGATCATTGGCAAGAACTGGCCCAGTTTGCCATGGGTGTACTGTCTTGTCCACCCTCCAGTGTAGCGTCAGAGAGGGTATTCAGCGCGGCAGGGGGCTTCGTTACCCCTAAGCGAACAAGATTGTCCGCCAACAGCTTGGAAAATCTCACGTTTCTGAAAATTAATCAAGCGTGGATCGGTGAGGATTTTAAATCCCCTGTGCCTGATGCCACTGATTAGATCTGACATTGCTGCTGCTGCTGCCGCCTGCTACTGCCGCCTTCTACTACGGGATTCTGTCCTGTCCACTCTTTTGTTAATGTGCCGCTGTTGGTGCTGCTACTACTTCTACCACCAATCCACCCCCAGTGCCGTCTGCTACAAGCAGGCCTGCCCCACCATAGGGCTTTGTCCTGTGACTGTCGTCCAGTCTCTTTTTTTAATGTGCTGCTTTTGCTGCTTCTACTACTTCTACCACCAATCCACCCCCAGTGCCATCTGCTACAAGCAGGCCTGCCCCACCACAGGGCTTTGTCCTGTGACTGTCGTCCAGTCTCTTTTTTTAATGTGCTGCTGTCGCTGCTTCTACTACTTCTACCACCAATCCACCCCCAGTGCCGTCTGCTACAAGCAGGCCTACCCCACCACAGGGCTTTGTCCTGTGACTGTCGTATAGTCTCTTTTTTTAATGTGCTGCTGTTGCTGCTTCTACTACTTCTACCACCAATCCACCCCCAGTGCCGTCTGCTACAAGCAGGCCTGCCCCAACCACAGGGCTTTGTCCTGTGACTGTCATCCAGTCGCTTTTTTTAATGTGCTGCTACTACTACTACCACCCTTGCTGTCTGTGTTGGCTACCTCTACTACCACCAATACACCTCCACTGCCGCCCATCTGCTACAAGCAGGCCTGAGGCCTGCCCCACCACAGGGCTTTGTCCTGTGACTGTCCAGTCTCTTTTAATGTGCTGCTACTACTACTACCACCCTTGCTGTCTGTGTTAGCTACCTCTACTACCACCAATACACCTCCACTGCCGTCTGCTACAAGCAGGCCTGCACCACCACAAGGCTTTGTCCTGTGACTGTCGTCCAGTCTCTTTTTTTAATGTGCTGCTACTACTACTACCACCCTTGCTGTCTGTGTTGGCTACCTCTACTACCACCAATACACCTCCACTGCCGTCTGCTACAAGCAGGCCTGCCCCACCATAGGGCTTTGTCCTGTGGCTGTCGTCCAGTCTCTTTTTTTAATGTGCTGCTAATACTACTACCACCCTTTCTGTCTGTGTTGGCTACCTCTACTACCACCAATACACCTCCACTGCCGCCCGTCTGCTACAAGCAGGGCTGAGGCCTGCCCCACCACAGGGCTTTGTCCTGTGACTGTCCAGTCTCTTTTAATGTGCTGCTACTACTACTACCACCCTTGCTGTCTGTGTTAGCTACCTCTACTACCACCAATACACCTCCACTGCCGTCTGCTACAAGCAGGCCTGCCCCACCACAGGGCTTTGTCCTGTGACTGTCCAGTCTCCTTTTTTTAATGTGCTACTACTACTACTACTACTACTACCACCCTTGCAGTCTGTTGGCTACCTCTACTACCACCAATACACCTCCACTGCCGTCTGCTACAAGCAGGCCTGCCCCACCACAGGGCTTTGTCCTGTGACTGTCCAGTCTCTTTTTTTAATGTGCTGCTATTACTACTACTACTACTACTACTACTTGGCCAATTCCTCATCCAGCTACACTCATCCGCATTCAACCTTTATCGTTTCCCCCCGCCACCTCCCAGTATCCATTCGCCCCCACTCACTCCCTTCCGTACTCATTTGAAACAATCAGCCGGAATATGTCAAACCCCCCAACATAGATACCCATATTTATATACATACAACACACTTTAATATACACCCACATATACATAACAATATATATACACCTATATACACTTCCACCTATATACCTATATATGTTTCTAATTTTTCTTTTTTTTTTCTTTATATATATATATATATACTAACCCTAACTCTAACTAAACTAACCCTTCACCACACCAGGCCAACACCCCGCCTCATGTCCCCTCATGTCCGCTTAGTCCTGATGTTGGCCTCCGCCACCACACCGTAAACCTCCCACTCAGACCCTCGCCCCATGTCCTCTCATGTTCTGCATAGTCCGGGCCCGAGCGGGAGAAAAAAGAAGAATCAATATAATCCTCCCCACACCCCCCAATTCCCCCACCCAACCTATCTAAACCCCTGTCACTCTCCCTCGCATATACATAACAACAAAAACACAACCCGAAAGCACCAAGTTCGGTTCCTGTAAGCCTTTATACTGCCTTTATGTACTGAAAACAAAAAACTCTGCCGTGCACAATCCCAGCCTACCACCAGAAAGAGGAGAAAGAGACCCACCAGACCCCCCCGGGGATAGGATCCACCCACGCCGACACCATTCCCTATCGCTTCCCCTATCGCTTTCCCCTAATGCTGTCCCTTCTCTTACCCTATGTTTGATCTAGCCCTAAACTCGCCCTCCATTCCCTATTGTTTTCCCTATCGCTTAATTTTTTAGTGCCTAAGCGAGGGCGGACCCCCCCCCCCAGACGAGCCAGATGAGCCCCCCCTCCCCCTGAAGGTCAATACCCTAAGGCACCCCAAAAGAAAAGCCCCTCCATAAGCGAGAGGCTTTGGATGCTCCCAGTCTATCAACCTCCAAAGAACGTACCTTCACCATGTCACCGATGATGTTCCCTACAACCTCTTCCACCAGAAGGATTTTGCTCTGCGTAGATACTAAACACCGTGCGATCCAGGTAAAGTGCCTAACCACTATGCTAACTAAAAAAGAAGTGTTACGGTCCCTACCACCTAGGTCTCTGAACATCCCATAAGCCCACCCAGCGTAGCAGAGGTTGGCTAAGCCAAGCCAGCCGATGGAGGCACCCACCCTTTTGTACACCTCTGCATTAAAGGGGCAATGAAGCAGGAAATGCTCCATACTCTCTAGTGTATCGCTACACTCCTCCCGAGGACATCCTCTGTCGTCAGTGTTTCTGTACTTCAAATTGCCCCTTACGTACAGTCTCCCATGGAAGAAGCTCCAAGCCAGATCCCAAAACTTCTGGGGAATCCTCACCGAATTTAAACGTTTTAATCCCTCCCCGAGGTCACTACTTGGGCAGTCTTTGAGTACCAGGGGCTTCTGGAAGTGGGTCATCAGAACCCTTCTGTCGAGGAATTTCCTCGGCATGGTCCTGATCTCCCACACCCCCAGACCCCACCGGTGTACCATCTTCAAGACCAGGGCGGCATAAGCCGGGAGTTGTCCGTGGGGTGTACGCAGGTCTTTCACTTGGCCTCCTCTCTCCCATTCCTGGAAGAAGGGCTGAAACCACTCCCTGCAGGAGAGAATCCACCAAGGAGCCCTCTCTTGCCAGAGGTTTGCCATATTGATCTTAACAAAGGTGTTCACTAGGAACACCACTGGGTTAACCATACCTAACACTCCTAGTTTCCTTGGTAGATACGTAACATCTCTCCTAATTAGGTTGAGCCTGTTCCCCCATAACAGTTGGAAGAACAGGCTATAGACCCGAGCCCAGAGAGGTTCTGGCAAGATGCACACACTGCCAACGTAGAGCAACATGGGCACCAGGTAAGCTTTGGCCAAGTGAACCCTTTCTCTAAGGGTTAAGGACCAACCCTTCCATTGGCCAACCTTCTGGGCAACTAACTTTAGCCTGCCATCCCAGTTTTTCTTGGGATAATCACCCGGGCCAAATTCCACTCCTAAGATCTTTGCAGACCCCTGAGGCTCTGGAACGGTGTCCAGGAGACCAAAACTAGGATCTCCTCCTCCCAGCCAGAGACTCACGCACTTGTCACGGTTAACCCTGGACCCAGATGCCCGTGAGTAACATTCCACTTCTGACATCACCCACTCCGCCTCCCCTTGCGAGGAGACGAAAATGGAGACGTCATCCGCGTATGCAACCACCCTCTGAGTGGCTTCCGGCCCTTCCAAGCCGACCCCGATCCCCGCCAATAGTCCACGGTCAACCCTTCTTAAAAAAAGGTAAATCGCAAACACATATAGCAGGGGACTCAGAGGACAGCCCTGGCGGACACCAGACCCAACCTCAAAGCGCGAAATTCTCTGCCCCAGCGTATAAGGTCTGGAGCCAATTGACAAACCCTCCCGGCAGACCATACCTCAGAAGGACCGACCATAGATACTCGTGAGTCACTCGGTCAAACGCTTTGGCCTGGTCCAAGGACAGAACGTACCCCTTCCACTCGCCAGAATTTCCCTGCTCCACTGCCTCTCTGACACTGAGGACAGCACTAAAAGTGCTGCAGCCTGGAACGGAACAATGCTGGACCGGCGAAAGAAGCCGGGGTGCAAATTTCACCAACCGATTAAACAGCACCTTTGCGAGAACCTTTCTGTCCGTATTGAGGAGCGCTATGGGACGCCAATTCTCAATACGAGTCGAATCCTTACCTTTTGATAGAACAATCAAAGCTGACCTCCTCATTGACCTCGGCAGAGTGCCCGAGGATAGACACTCATTAAATACAGATGTCAAGAGGGGAACTAGGGTTCCTTTAAAGGTCTTGTAGAACTCGGATGTTAAGCCATCCGGCCCTGGCGATTTTTTCAGACCTAGTCCGTCAGTCGCCAGCATTACTTCCTCTTCTTTGATTGGATCTATCAAAACATTAAGGGAGGAGTCCTCTCCCGGTTCAGGGATAGTTTCAGCCAGGAAAGCCAACATCTCCTCTCGGTCTGGATCCTGCCTACCCAAAAGGTGAGAGTAGAAGGATCTAACGACCTCCAGGATCCCTGACTTGGATCTCCTCAGGGACCCTGTACTGTCTATTAGTCCTGTCACTATTATACGACTCACTGACATCTTACAGTTCCTGTAGGGGTTGGGCGAGCGGTACCTCCCGAAATCCCTCTCAAGAACCAAAGATGCGTGCCTATCATACAGACATCTTTTGAGCAGCGCTTTCACCCCGGAGATCTCCTCCTTACTACCTCCGTCCGAGACCAGACGTTCGAGTTTCCTCCTCAGTTCCTGATACAGGCGGTACCTGCTCATGGACCTGAGGCCTGAAAGCTGGCGGAAAAATCCTGCCACCCGATATTTGAACAACTCCCACCACTCAGACTTAGTGCCACCTAGATCCAACAAAGGTACCTGGTCCTGGAGAAAATCTTCAAAGGCCTATCTTATTTCCGCTTCTTCCAGGAGAGTGGAATTCAGCCTCCATATACCTCGACCCATCCGAAGGGATTCTGCAATGTTCAGAGAAAACAAAATCATACAGTGGTCGGAGAATTCCACCTCAACAACGGACACTGGTGAAGAGATGACTTCCTCCTTCAAAAAAAACCTATCTATCCTAGACCTACAGCTTCCTCTTTGATAGGTGAACCCGGGGTGACCTGGGGTATGCCTGATGTGGATATCCACCAGGCGAGCTTCGCTAGCTATGCTATTTAAGGCTACACTATCGTAGGCCAGTCTGTCTATGGAACCTCCTCTATCGCGGGTTCTAACGACAGTGTTAAAATCCCCTCCAAAGATGACCTGTCGACTAGAAAAAAGGAAAGGCTTAATCCTCATAAAGAGACTTTTCCGGTCCCACTTAGTTTGGGGACCATAGATGTTGATTAATCATAATTCTTGTCCCTTTATGAGAACATCTAAAATCAGGCACCTCCCCATTTCTAATTCTATCATCCGTCTGCATTTTACCGATGCGGTGAAAAGAACCGCCACACCGCTATATGGCTCGGCCGCAAGAGACAAGTAGGAGGGCCCGCGTCGCCAATCCCTCCTGGCTTTTACGACGTCTGCCAAAAGTGACAGCCTGGTCTCTTGCAAAAACAAAATGTCAGCTTCAACTCGGCTGAGAAAATCAAAGGCCATAAATTTAGCCATATCTGACTTAATGCTGGCGACATTAATGGAAGCCAGCGTCAATGGTGTGGGTACCGCCATCCTGGATGATAAAATTAGATGGCTTTCTTCTTCCCACCCCTGTCATGGTCTGAGGAGGACCCCCCAGACTCTCTTCCTTTTTTGGCACAATTTTTGAACTTGGTGGAGTCCATTTCCTCCTGGCGGACCTCCCCCCCCTCACTCACACTCCCATCCTCGTCCCCCTGCCCCAGGTTGACCCCTGCCCCAGAGGCCTTTGTACCTCTCGGGGGAAGGGGTCCGGCGCCCTCTGAGACCCCTACCTCACCCTCCTCTTCACTTTGCTGAAGAGCTGGAAAATCAATGAGGGCTTGGGGAGAGCACCAGAGGGGTGCAGATGTTGCCTTCCGTGGCCGGGGCTTGGCCAGATGACTTTGGCCCGCTCAGGATCTTGCCCTGTGTCCCAGGTGTTTTTTTAGGCTGTACCCTCTCTTCCTCACCAACACTTTCATATTGGGAGGATTGAGAGTCCTCAGCCACTTGCTCCCTCTGGATCCTCCTGACCTCCTCATCCAATTCAGCATCCCCAAGGGCATCCGTCTCCAGGGCAGGCTCCGGGTTCAGGCCAGAGGTCCGCCCAGTTGCCTGGGTTTCCCTCAGCTCCCTCTCCTTTTGCCTCTTCTCCAGCCTTCGATGGTAGGAAGGCTGGAGCCCTTTCCTTGATGTCTTCACTTGCCCTTTTGCTCCGCCATCTCTGCACGCCCTCTCACCCACAGGAGCCACCCCACTCTCTCCTCCTGCAGGCCCGGCGACGGCATTGACCACGGAGCGGGGACACCTACTAAATGGGTGACCTAAGTTACCACACAGGTGACACCTAATCTGGTCACACGATGCGGCTAGATGACCTATCCCCCCACAATGAGCGCACTTCTGCACTGGGCAGGCTGCACTCAAATGCGAGGGGTCGCCACACCGGTGACATAGCCTCGGTTGCCCCTGGTAGAAGACCAGGATACGATCCCTCCCAAGGAAAGCAGAAGATGGGATGTGGGACACAGTTTGCCCCAGACGTTTAAGTTTCACCATAAACGTCCAGGCCCCCGACCAGATGCCAAACTCGTCCAGGTTCTTCCTGGGCATCTCCGCTACTTCCCCATACCGACTTAGCCAGGTCATGATGTCAACGCAAGAAAGTGACACATTACGGGTGAGAACGGTCACCTTCTTAAGACCATTCTGACGGGATATTGCTTGTGCAGCAAAATCCCGCCAGCCGGAATCGTCCTTCACAAGCTCATAATTCCCCCAGAAGACCTCTAGGCCTCCCGGTTGAACAAAGCTGATGTCGAACTCAGCTGAGCCATGAGGATGTATCAGGGCGAAGATGTCACGTGCCCTGAAGCCCATCCCCAGCAGCAGCTCTACCACCGTTTTTCTGGGGGGACAGATTTCATTGCCACGCCACCGGAGACGGACCACATTCCTCCTGACCACAGCCTGCCCGGTTGTCGGGAGTTACCACTGATCTCCTCTTTTCTCTCGGAAGGCCTCTAACCCGTACCTATCTATCCAGAAGGATAGATCCCTCTGCACACCCTCTATAGTTAGGGACTGCTTCCCCTCCCTTAAGGCCTGCAGGAGGCGCTGTTGCAAGTGACCCTCCCCAGGGCCAGAGGACGAGGGTGGGCGGACCGGCGGTCCCCTCCCCACTACCCCGGCATAAGTCCTGCTCGGGGCACTGGGAAGGGGAGCGCCAGGCCCCCCACACTTCCGGCTGAAACATCCTCCCGTGATCCTAACACCCTTTTGGTCAAGCCAGGTTCCACATTATTACGTTTTTGGCTTGCCTTCCCTGCCCTGACCCCAACCCCCACCTCTGCATCATCAGGCGCAAATACGGAGGGGCCGCCAGATGACATAAGCGGCACCTCCACGCAACCCTCCGCATCATTGGTGTCCATGTAACTTGCCAGGGCAGGGAAGGGCACATTTTCATTTGCATTTTTATTTACATTTTCATTCACTTTATTATCATTGACTTTTTTATTATTAACTTTTGTATTTACTTTTGTATTTACTTTGCTATTATTAACATCTTTATTAACACCTCCATTTGGAATATCGCAGGCCACCTCCATCTCTATTATACCTGCTGAGCTGCTTAGCAGCGGCCGCTCTGTGCATATATCAGCCAGGCCACTCCCCTCTTCCATATCGGAGTCGCCGGCTCTGCCCCTTTCATTTGCCGAGCTGCACTGCAGCGGCCGCTCCACCTGTTTACTAGCCAGGCCACTCCTTTTCTCCATACTGGAGTGGCCGGCTCCGCCTCCAGCAGAGGCTTTGGCTACGCCCTTGTCCGAGGCGTCGGGTGGCCGCTGGCCTATCACGCTGGCCGGTCCTGGTGTGACTGGATTGGCCACGTTGCAGGCACCCGACCCGCGGGACAGCGGTGCCCCCGACTTCCGGTCCGCCCCCTCCTCCGGTATGCGGCTCACACCGCACACCGGTCTCCGGGGCTCGCCGTCAGCCGGGACTGGGGCCACGCCCCCCGCACCGCTCTGACAGCCAGCGCCGCCCACTTCAGTGAGCGGCGTCCGGCGCCATCTTGCCCGCCCTCGATGCTATCTCCCCGCTTTCCCACCCCGACTCCACTGCAGAAGCCGGGGCTGGGCGGTTTGCGGGTCCTGCACGTCGGACCAGAATCTCTTCTGGCCCGGAGTGCAGGGGAGACCCGTGCACATATACCAGCCTCACCTCTTTCCGCCGTTCTTCCATCTGTTTCTGTTTTAGTTTTTTCCTCCATCTCCGCTCCGATGCCGCACTCCTCTCTTCCTCTTCCGGGGACAGCTCCGATCCAAAACGAAACCCCTCCAGCGACATGGGGGACTCCTGGTCGCAGATTTGGGTCATCAGACCAGGGGGATGATCCCCCTCGGACCTGGAGCTGCTCCCCGAATCTGGCAGCCGCACCGCATTTGGCACGATCCCGCTGATGGAGGCTTCCCCCGCCTGGCTTGGTGTCTCTGTACCCGCCTCGTTGTGTGCCGGGACCGGCATTGGTATGTCAGGAGTTTCCTCCTCTGAAGTACCTCTGCTTGCTGTCACTTTTTTTTTTTTCTTCCTGGCTTAATCCAGCTATTTGCAGAAACCTGTCGTCGTTGCGCAGTTTTTCAGACAAAGCTCCTCCCCCTTCCAAGATTGCGGCTCTCCTGTCTTCTACCTCCTTTACCTCCCGCAGCAGGGAGCGGACCTGTGCCGAGTATTTGGCCCTCCTGCTGCCGGAGGATTTTGCCGCTCTCTGCCGGGCCACCGTTAGGTCTCCTCGGAGCCGCTGCAGGGACCTCCCCAGGTCTTTATATTCCTCATGGTGGGCCACCAGGTGGGAGCCAAAAGTAGTGGCCTCCTCTCCCGGCCTCAGTGACCCCCACTCCACGAGGTCCCTGCAGCCATGGTGTTCCAGTCCTGCTTCTCCATGCTCCGTTACCTCTGCTCTCCTGGTGGCATGCTGCGATGCCCAAGCCGCTTGGGGGGATGAGGCCACATTGCTGCAGCCCCGCGATGTCCTCCTTTCCCCTGGGGCTGGCTGAACTTTCCCAGCCGGCTGGGATGTCCCCCCACCCCCCACCGGCCTGCTCCGGAGGGTGGAGGACCGGGACTCCATCTCCAGATGGAGCCCCCCTCGGGGCACTCTGCTAGCCCAGGCAGGTGTGATAAACCTGGGCAGGTAATAAAGCAGAGTCCCCGGGAAGGTATACACAAAAAACACCACACCCAAAAACAAAGCACCTCCTCTCTCCTCAGAGAGCAAGCCGCATCTGCCAATAAACAGGGTAAATTTTTTGAGGGCTTGTGAAAAGCCATTGCTTGTTGCTTTTACATCCATGTATGGAACTCTTTTATTATAAAAGTAAAAAAAAACATAACAACAACATGAGCCGATGTAACCATAACCAAAACACAACATATACAAACATAAACATAAGACATTATATACATATTTTTAAATACATCACTGTATTCCTCCATGTTCCCGGACTTGGCCAATTCCTCAACCAGCTACACTCATCCACATTCAACTTTTTTCGTATCCCCCGCCACCTCTCAGTATCTCAGTATCAGTTTACACAGGCAGATGTGCTGTCTACAATGATAATATTTCTTGAAGCATAAACAGAACAATCAGCAGATGCATGAGTGTTTTCTCATTCATCAGCAGATCGTTGCCCTGTTTACACAGGACAATGATCGGGAACGACCACATGAACGCTCGTGTGTACGAAAATTGTCCCGTGTAAAAGGGCCTTTAGACTAGGCAGTCTGAAAATGTGCTAAATTTACCACAGTGGCGCATGCTAAAAGATACATTTGGTGCATCTTGCCAGACATGCTAGACTTTTCTCTTCCTTATACCAACTTTTGGTTGGCTTAACTTTATATTGGCGTACTTTGGCACGTTTTAAGCCATTCCGATTCCCCATTAAGATATGCCATTTTTTAGCCACCTTTTAAAAGTGTTTAGAGAGGCGCAAACATCTGTTCATAAAGTGTAGACACAATCACAGTACTAAATCTGTCCCATGTGGTTTTCAATCCTCTTAAATGTTTAAATAAAAAGAATATTGTGCGATATGTCAAGAGTAGAGATGAGCGAACCGGGACAACCGAACCCGGTTTCGGTCCGAACTTCCGAAAAAAAATTTGGGTTCGCAGCGAATCCGAACTTCACCGGGTTCGGCCGAACCCGTTTTGACCGAACCTGTCTACATTTTGGCGCCTGCCACATGTTACATCTAAAATGGAGGATTTCACAAGATCACCTGACATCAGGCTACCCCATAATGCCTTGCAAACGGCTCTCCCAGCCAATCGGGAGGCAGCATAGGGGCGGGCTCAAGCCTGTAATAAAGGTCTATGCACGGAGCTCAGCGGCCATTTTAGAGACAGGAGCTGTAGGGATAGCATCTCTGTGCAGTTAGGGAAAGCTTTAGGAATCTAAAAGGCAGGAATCCAGCAATCGAAGGGGCTCATCCACTACTCACTACTCAGCCAGTGTGTGAATACGCTTTTATAAGGGGCTCATCCCCGTTGCATCCAACTTGCAATACAGGCAGGCTTTGTAGTACTTGTGAGATTAATCCCCATCTCTCTTGAGTTCCTTTTCTCCATAACAGAACTTGTCCAGGATTCATTCATATTCACAAAAATGACCGATCGGGAGAGATTGCACATACAATGGTTTGATGTACAGAAATCTAAAATGGCTGTGGCCGGAGCCTTTATTTATAGGTTCATGCTTTCACTTAACACACATTAACCAATCAGATGATGCCAAGTACATATAGGCATACACCCAACAATACTTCCATATAAGGTGATGACTTTCTTCCTAGTATCCATCAGTTTGGAATGCCAGATGATGTCATCTTTACCCTATCTTAGATGATAGGCAATACATTCATTTAAGAGACGATTAAAAACATATCTAATACATATCTCAAACAATATAATGCAGTCATTTTGATAATACAATATATAAATCTACAGGTATTAGATTTATTACTCTGACATACTACAACGCCCAGCATTCCCTGAGTCAGTGCACAGTGGCTGATAGAAATTCTCATTCATTGCCATTTGCCAAGCCAGTGTCAATGTGAATACACTTTTAGAAAGGGCTCATCCCCGGCCGTTAACATAACAAACAAATAACAATCCAACTTGCAATACAGGCAGCCTTTATAGTAGACGTAGTACTACAACGCCCAGCATTCCCTGAGTGCACTGTGGCGTGGCTGATAGAAATTCTCATTCATTGCCATTTGCCAAGCCAGTGTCAGTGTGTGAGTACGCTTTTAGAAGGGGCTCATCCCCGGCCGTTAACATAACAAACAAATAACAATCCAACTTGCAATACAGGCAGCCTTTGTAGTAGACATAGTACTACAATGCCCAGCATTCCCTGAGTGCACTGCGGCGTGGCTGATAGAAATTCTCATTCATTGCCATTTGCCAAGCCAGTGTCAGTGTGTGAATATGCTTTTAGAAGGGGCTCATCCCCGGCCGTTAACATAACAAACAAATAACAATCCAACTTACAATACAGGCAGCCTTTGTAGTAAACGTAGTACTACAAGGCCCAGCATTCCCTGAGTGCACTGCGGCGTGGCTGATAGAAATTCTCATTCATTGCCATTTGCCAAGCCAGTGTCAGTGTGAATACGCTTTTAGAAGGGGCTCATCCCCCGGGTTTTGATTCAACTTGCTGCACTTCAGCAGTGAAATGTCTGGTAAAAAAAAGGTTGTGAAAGGACGGGGTAGAGGAAAAAACACCCATGCCGTGTCCTCTTCCAGTCCAAATGTTGGATCTGTTGGTGCCAGACCCAGTACCAGCATTTGTGGCACAAGACATGTGCCCAGTTCCACTAGTAGCAGCAGCCATGTGCCTGCTGGTAGTAGTAGCAGTATCAGCAAGCCAGACTTGTCCATCTCCTCCGGTGGGCGGGTTACTTTAGACAATACGGCCATTGTGGACTGGTTGGCTGGCTCGCGGTCATCTCAGCAGGAAGACTCTGACGATCTGGCTTCAAGCCAGGTTTCGTTGGATTCCAGATTCTCTACAGTTCCTTGGCACAGTGACAGTAGTGATATGGATATTTCTAGCGTTTCCATTCCATCATCTATGTCTTCGCTCCCCCTTCCTAGCGGGAAGCCATCTTTCCTGAGAGTCCTAAGAGACATCTCCTCGGGTGCGAAGGAAGATACTGAACAACATAGTGATGATGATGATTTGTTTTCCGCGAGTCAGCCAACGGAGTGTGTTGCGGCGGTGGTGGAGGTGGAAGAGGTGTCCGAGACGCATAGCTGCGGTAGTGGAGGTGTTGGTGGTGGTAGCCGTGGTGCAACGCAGTAATGAGGGGGGGCATGGAGCCCACCATGATGTCACATCACATTCACAACACAGTGACAGAAGTGGCGGGGATGATGAGGAAGGCTATGATGATGATGTTGTTTTAGACAGGACGTGGGAACCAGGTGACGAGGTGATGACGGCGTCAGAGGAGGAGGGTAGTAGTGGCGGCACTGGCCGTGATAAAAAGCCAAGCCGAGTTAGGGGCAGAAGTCAATCTGCAAAACGTTGCAGCGGTAGGGTCAGCTCAGGAGCCGGTGACGGCGACACTGATGCTGGTGTATGCTCCCGAAAAAAGCCTGCCAGACAAGGGGCAAGCTCGGGTGGTGGTGGTGGACGTGGTACTACCTCTTTACGGTACTCTGCCGTGTGGCAATTTTTCTGTACCTTCCCGGGGGACGAAAACATGGCACAGTGCCGTATCTGCAAGCAGAAAGTAAGGCGTGGGCAGGGCAGCAATGTAGGAACTACCGCTCTACGTAAACACATGGAGCGGCATCACAAGGCCATGTGGGACAATCGACATGCCCCACCATCATCATGTACATCTAATGAAGACCCCTCTGCAACTGCTGCTGCTGCTCCGAGTCCTTGTCATCTAAGTAGTAGCCAGGCCTTATCCACCATGTCATTGTCATCATCATCATTGTCATCTAGTGCTCCTCCTACGTCCCGTCAGTTATCCATTACGGAATCGTTGTCCAATAAGCAACAATATATACCCAGTCATCCACTTGTCGTGCGGCTTAATTCACACCTGGCTAAGTTGTTGGTGGTGCAGTCGCTGCCGTACCACCAGGGCGACTCCGCCGGCTTCAAGCAATTGATGGCGTGCGCTCAGCCTAGGTGGCGAATACCTAGCCGACATTACTTCTCCAAAACAGCTGCCCCTGCCTTGCACAAGCATATGGAGGAAAAGGTGTGCCAGTCCTTGCAATTATCCGTGTGCAGCAGGGTACATGCCACCGTCGACACGTGGAGCAGCAACTATGGGCAGGGACAGTACATGTCTTTCACGGCCCACTGGGTCAATATTTTGCAGTCCGATGCACCACCGCAGCAATGCCAGGCATTACCACCTCCACGCTTGTATCTTTCTGGTTCAACTCCGGACACCAGGTGCCTACCATCCTCCTCCTCCTACTCCTCCTCCTCCTTGCCTTCCTCCTTGGAGGTCTTCCTGTCCCCGACAGGACACAGCGTATCTTCCACTCCTCCTCCCTCCTCTTTTCATAGGTGCAAGGTGAAGCGCCACAACGCTGTCTTACACCTGCTGAGCCTGGGCGAGAAAAGCCACACAGGGCAGGAGCTGCTGCTGTGCATCAAGGAGGAAATCGCAAGCTGGCTGTCTCCTCTGAAACTCACACTGGGCAATGTTGTCTCTGATAACGGCAAGAACGTTGTGGCTGCACTGCGTCTAGGTCACCTGACACATGCTCCTTGCATGGCACATGTGATCAATCTGGTCATAACACGCTTCTTAAAGTCATATGTTGGTTTGAAGGGTGTGCTGGCCATGTCCAGGAGGGTTTGCGTTCGCTTTAGACGTTCGTATGCATTTAAGCATGCCCTCCTGGACTTGTAGCTTCAAAACAATCTCCCAGAACACCTGATTTGCGACGTTCCAACACGCTGGAATTCCACCCTGCACATGTTCGACCGTCTGTACGAACAGCGGAAAGCCGTGAATGATTTCCTGATGCAGCAGACGGGCAGCGTTTGGAGCCAGTGTAATTTCGAGCTCAGGCACTGGCAGCTGGTTAGAGACGCATGTCGCGTTTTGAGGCCCTTTGAAGAGGCCACACGATTTGTGAGCCGTGACGCTAGCGGAATGAACGATGTTATGCCGCTGATATTCATTATGGAGCAAACGCTCACAGCGATGATTCAGCAAAGGATGGAGGAAGGATCACATCTGGCTATGGATGTTGAGGAGGAGGAGGAGGAGGAGGATGAGGTAACAGGACCTGAAGAGGAGCTGGATTTGGAGATGGAATCACAGGAAGGGATAGGGCACGAGGCAGCCGCACAACATGACAGTGATGGTGGTGATGACGAGTCTGACGACGACCTTGATGATGGACAACCATGGCAGTATGGGGCGGAGATGGAACCAACCGGGCCCTCTGAAACGCTGGCCAGGATGGCGAGCTGTATGCTTCGTTACTTGCGCGCTGACTGTCGTATTGTTAGCATGAAGCAAAGAGATGAGTACTGGATACCCACACTTTTAGACCCTCCTTATAAAGCCAGAATGGGGGAGTTTTTTGCGCCTTACGAGAGGGAGGCAAAATTGGCTTATTATCGAGAGAAGCTATGCAGCCAGCTTGTCACGGCTTTCAAACGGCAAACACCTGCTGCAAGCATGTCTGACCGGGGGGCCACTCTCCGCTCCCCACTGTCTCATCGTTCCACCGCCTCTGGCAGAGCTACCTCTGCAATAGGTGGCGGCGGCGGCGGCGGCGGCAGCGGCAGCGGCAGCAGCAGCAGCAGCAGCAAATTTAGTTTGGAAAATATGACGACGACATTTTTACATCCAATACCCCGACCTGACACACATCGTAGTCACCAAACGGATGTTCACCATCACCAGGTGCAGCACCTAAACAACCAGGTTCACTCGTACCTGGACTGTGCCCTTTCTCCGTCAGAAATGCTGATCCAAGACCCCATGGACTTCTGGGTCAGCAGATTGGATCATTGGCAAGAACTGGCCCAGTTTGCCATGGGTGTACTGTCTTGTCCACCCTCCAGTGTAGCGTCAGAGAGGGTATTCAGCGCGGCAGGGGGCTTCGTCACCCCTAAGCGAACAAGATTGTCCGCCAACAGCTTGGAAAATCTCACGTTTCTGAAAATGAATCAAGCGTGGATCGGTGAGGATTTTAAAACCCCTGTGCCTGATGCCACTGATTAGATCTGACATTGCTGCTGCTGCTGCCGCCTGCTACTGCCGCCTTCTCAGTGGCGGACACAGACTGCAAAAGGCCCCTGTGCAGATAATGTGCCAGGGCCCCCCCGCCCCCCCCCCCAATACCGACAAAGTTACCTAAACATATATATGCATATAAAAATAAACCTTACTAATAAAAATTATGAAGGAAGATTTATATTGTACATTTTATTACCAGTTTAGAACACAAGTAACACATTTTTTTCCGGGTTAAATTCTTATCTAAACTAAGTCCCTAAATGTGGGCAAAGAAAATGAAAAACCTATACTCACCTCCTCCGGTGCCTCCGTTCCCCCTCCGCAGCCCCTATCCCTTTCTGTGTTTACAAAGCTGCTGTGGTGACGCGCGGTCGATGGCACATGACCGCTGCAGCCAATCAATGCCCTCAACAGCGATTTGCTGTGGAACTACTGTCCTCAGCAGCACACCAATGAGGATATCTACAGAGGGGGCTGTATGGCGCTATCTACAAAGGGGGCTGTATGGCGTTATCTACAGGGGGGACTGTATGGCGCTATCTACAGGGGGGGCTGTATGGCGCTATCTACAGGGGGGGCTGTATGGCGTTATCTACAGAGGGGGCTGTATGGCGTTATCTACAGGGGGGACTGTATGGCGTTATCTACAGGGGGGACTGTATGGCGTTATCTACAGGGGGAGGGCTGTATGGCGTTATCTACAGGGGGGCTGTATGATGTTATCCACAGGGGGGGACTGTATGGCGTTATCTACAGGGGGGACTGTATGGCGTTATCTACAGGGGGGACTGTATGGCGTTATCTACAGGGGGGACTGTATGGCGTTATCTACAGGGGGGGTTGTATGGCGTTATCTACAGGGGGGCTGTATGGCGTTATCTACAGGGGGGCTGTATGACGTTATCTACAGGGGGGCTGTATGGCGTTATCTACAGGGGGGACTGTATGGTGTTATCTACAGGGGGGGGGGTCTGTATAGCTTTCCCTACAGGGGGGTCTGTATGGCGTTATCTACAGGGGGTCTGTATGGGGTTCCCTACAGGGGGGGTCTGTAGGGAACGCCATACAGCCCCCCTGTAGGGAACTCCATACAGCCCCCCCCCTGTAGGGACCGCCATACAGCCCCCCTGTAGGGAACGCCATACAGCCCCCCCTGTAGATAACGCCATACAGCCCCCTGTAGATAGCGCCATACAGTCCCCCCTGTAGATAGCGCCATACAGTCCCCCCTGTAGATAGCGCCATACAGTCCCCCCTGTAGATAGCGCCATACAGTCCCCCCTGTAGATAGCGCAATACAGTCCCCCCTGTAGATGTCTGTATGGCTTTCCCTACAGGGGGGTCTGTATGGCGTTATCTACAGGGTGTCTGTATGGCGTTCCCTACAGGGGGGTCTGTAGGGAATGCCATACAGCCGCCCCTGTAGGGAACTCCATACAGCCCCCCCCTGTAGGGACCGCCATACAGCCCCCCTGTAGGGAACGCCATACAGTCCCCCCTGTAGGGAACGCCATACAGCCCCCCCTGTAGGGACCACCATACAGCCCCCCTGTAGGGAACGCTATACAGCCCCCCCTGTAGGGAACGCCATACAGCCCCAACCCCCCCAAAAAATGCGACCTACAGTGTGAAAAGACAAAAGACATGTATCCCCTCTCCTCAGGATATACACAGGACAGGGGATACATGTGTGATCGCTGGCAGCGATAGGGAGAACGGGGGACTGAAAGTCCCCTGAAGTTCTCCATGACTAACCTCTGACTTCCGGCGTCTGTGTCGGCAGCTCAAGAAAAATGAAAGGAGCGCTGGTCACGCATGCGCACAAGCGCGACCGGCGCTCCATTAATTTCTACGGAGCTGCCGACACAGACCCCGGAAGTCCGAGGTTTGTGATGGAGAACTTCAGGGGACTTTCAGTCCCCCGTTCTCCCTATCAATGCCAGCGATCACACATGTATCCCCTGTCCTGTGTATATCCTGTGGAGAGGGGATACATGTCCTGTGGAGATCCTGTGGAGAGGGGATACATGTCTTATGTTTAATGGCAGAGCGGGGAGATACCTCCCTGCTCTGCCGTAGTGTTCAGTGGTGTTGCGCTGTAGCAGCCATAGCGGCAGCTAGCGGAGCCTCCGGCCATGGTGGGGGCCCGTGCCGGCGGGCGACACGGGCCCCCTCATGCCGCGGGCCCCGTAGCAGCCGCTACGGCTGCTATAGCGGTAGTTACGCCACTATGTTAGGGGGAGTTCACACTGAGTTTTTTTACGCGAAAACCATGGCAAAAAACGTCAGAAAGTGCCTCCTATTGAAAACCATAAAAAACGCCTGCGGGAAAAAGAAGCGTTAGGCTATGTTCACACAGAGTATTTTGCAGGAGGAATATCTGCCTCAAAGTTCCGTTTGGAAGTTTGAGGCAGATTTTCCTCTGCCTGCACGCCGATTCTTGCGGCGTTTTTGGCCCGCGGCCATTGACCGCTGCGGGCATAAAACACCGCGAAATACGCTTTCTCTGCCTCCCATTGAAGTCAATGGGAGGTCAGAGGTGTAAACACCCGAAGATAGGGCATGTCACTTCTTTTTCCCGCGAGGCAGTTTTACTGCTCGCGGGAAAAAGACGCCGACGCCTCCCATTGAAATCAATGGGAGGCATTTTCTGTCAGTTTTTGACGAGTTTTGCGACGCGGTTTCCGCGTCAAAAAACTCGTCAAAATACTCAGTGTAAACATAGCCTAATGCCCTTTCTTCGGACGTTTCTGTCTCCAACTTCCCATTGACAACAATGGCAGGCAGAAAATGCATTTTTTGCTGCGTTTTTCTGCCCACGGCCCGAAGGCCGAAAAACGTCACCAAAAAACGCAACAAAAACGCGGGAAGTGTTCAAAATATGCCTCAAAATTCCGGAAGGAATTATGAGGCAGATTTTTCTACCTAAAAACTTTTCCCTTCTCAAATGAACTTTTTTATTTGATGTACATCATGTACCTGTCCTCTGCAGTCTGCACGTCCTCCGCCCGTCCTATGGGATGCTAGTACTCCGGCAGTCCTGACTTTACTCCGGCAGTCCTTGGCTCCTGACTGTACTGTCCTCCGCCCTAAGTCTCGCGTCGGTCGTTTAGCTCCGCCCCCTGTCCTCTCCCCTGCCTGAGCGCTCCTCCTACCATGTCCTCTTCCACTGTGTGTGGGAGGACTATCAGTGGAGTGCACAGTGTGCAGTGAATATCACCGTGCCCCCGGACACCCCCCCCCCCCCGTGGCTGTCACCGGGCCCCCCCCCCGGATGCCTAGTGTAATGTTAGTGACTCGTGATGTTCGTGACTCGTGATGCTACTACTAGGCATGAGGGGGCCCGTGCCTCCAGGCCTGGCAGTGGCATATAATGTAATGTGCCTGACTGTCAGGGCGACACGGGCCCCCCCATGCCCCGGGCCCCGTAGCAGCTGCTACTGCTGCTACTGTGGTAGTTACGCCACTGGCTCGCAGCTACTGTCCACGGGCCTCTGTCTCAGTCCTCAGCATCGCGCAGCTGAGAACTGAGTCGGCCAGCAGAGGAACGGGCCCCCTTCCCACGCGGGGCCCTTGTGCAGCTGCACCGGCTGCACATGCGGTATGTCCGCCCCTGCGCCTTCTACTACGGGATTCTGTCCTGTCCACTCTTTTTTTAATGTGCCGCTGTTGGTGCTGCTACTACTTCTACCACCAATCCACCCCCAGTGCCGTCTGCTACAAGCAGGCCTGCCCCACCATAGGGCTTTGTCCTGTGACTGTCGTCCAGTCTCTTTTTTTAATGTGCTGCTGTCGCTGCTTCTACTACTTCTACCACCAATCCACCCCCAGTGCCGTCTGCTACAAGCAGGCCTACCCCACCACAGGGCTTTGTCCTGTGACTGTCGTATAGTCTCTTTTTTTAATGTGCTGCTGTTGCTGCTTCTACTACTTCTACCACCAATCCACCCCCAGTGCCGTCTGCTACAAGCAGGCCTGCCCCACCACAGGGCTTTGTCCTGTGACTGTCATCCAGTCGCTTTTTTTAATGTGCTGCTACTACTACTACCACCCTTGCTGTCTGTGTTGGCTACCTCTACTACCACCAATACACCTCCACTGCCGCCCATCTGCTACAAGCAGGCCTGAGGCCTGCTCCACCACAGGGCTTTGTCCTGTGACTGTCCAGTCTCTTTTAATGTGCTGCTACTACTACTACCACCCTTGCTGTCTGTGTTAGCTACCTCTACTACCACCAATACACCTCCACTGCCGTCTGCTACAAGCAGGCCTGCACCACCACAAGGCTTTGTCCTGTGACTGTCGTCCAGTCTCTTTTTTTAATGTGCTGCTACTACTACTACCACCCTTGCTGTCTGTGTTGGCTACCTCTACTACCACCAATACACCTCCACTGCCGTCTGCTACAAGCAGGCCTGCCCCACCATAGGGCTTTGTCCTGTGGCTGTCGTCCAGTCTCTTTTTTTAATGTGCTGCTAATACTACTACCACCCTTGCTGTCTGTGTTGGCTACCTCTACTACCACCAATACACCTCCACTGCCGCCCGTCTGCTACAAGCAGGCCTGAGGCCTGCCCCACCACAGGGCTTTGTCCTGTGACTGTCCAGTCTCTTTTAATGTGCTGCTACTACTACTACCACCCTTGCTGTCTGTGTTAGCTACTTCTACTACCACCAATACACCTCCACTGCCGTCTGCTACAAGCAGGCCTGCCCCACCACAGGGCTTTGTCCTGTGACTGTCCAGTCTCCTTTTTTTAATGTGCTACTACTACTACTACTACTACTACCACCCTTGCTGTCTGTGTTAGCTACTTCTACTACCACCTATACACCTCCACTGCCGTCTGCTACAAGCAGGCCTGCCCCACCACAGGGCTTTGTCCTGTGACTGTCCAGTCTCTTTTTTTAATGTGCTGCAATTACTACTACTACTACTACTTGGCCAATTCCTCATCCAGCTACACTCATCCGCATTCAACCTTTATCGTTTCCCCCCGCCACCTCCCAGTATCCATTCGCCCCCACTCACTCCCTTCCGTACTCATTTGAAACAATCAGCCGGAATATGTCAAACCCCCCAACATAGATACCCATATTTATATACATACAACACACTTTAATATACACCCACATATACATAACAATATATATACACCTATATACACTTCCACCTATATACCTATATATGTTTTTATTTTTTATTTTTTTTTATTTTTATATATATATATATATATATATATATATATATATATACTAACCCTAACTCTAACTAAACTAACCCTTCACCACACCAGGCCAACACCCCGCCTCATGTCCCCTCATGTCCACTTAGTCCTGATGTTGGCCTCCGCCACCACACCGTAAACCTCCCACTCAGACCCTCGCCCCATGTCCTCTCATGTTCTGCATAGTCCGGGCCCGAGCGGGAGAAAAAAGAAGAATCAATATAATCCTCCCCACACCCCCCAATTCCCCCACCCAACCTATCTAAACCCCTGTCACTCTCCCTCGCATATACATAACAACAAAAACACAACCCGAAAGCACCAAGTTCGGTTCCTGTAAGCCTTTATACTGCCTTTATGTACTGAAAACAAAAAACTCTGCCGTGCACAATCCCAGCCTACCACCAGAAAGAGGAGAAAGAGATCCACCAGACCCCCCCGGGGATAGGATCCACCCACGCCGACACCATTCCCTATCGCTTCCCCTATCGCTTTCCCCTAATGCTGTCCCTTCTCTTACCCTATGTTTGATCTAGCCCTAAACTCGCCCTCCTTTCCCTATTGTTTTCCCTATCGCTTAATTTTTTAGTGCCTAAGCGAGGGCGGACCCCCCCCCAGACGAGCCAGATGAGCCCCCCCTCCCCCTGAAGGTCAATACCCTAAGGCACCCCAAAAGAAAAGCCCCTCCATAAGCGAGAGGCTTTGGATGCTCCCAGTCTATCAACCTCCAAAGAACGTACCTTCACCAGGTCACCGATGATGTTCCCTACAACCTCTTCCACCAGAAGGATTTTGCTCTGCGTAGATACTAAACACTGTGCGATCCAGGTAAAGTGCCTAACCACTATGCTAACTAAAAAATAAGTGTTACGGTCCCTACCACCTAGGTCTCTGAACATCCCATAAGCCCACCCAGCGTAGCAGAGGTTGGCTAAGCCAAGCCAGCCGATGGAGGCACCCACCCTTTTGTACACCTCTGCATTAAAGGGGCAATGAAGCAGGAAATGCTCCATACTCTCTAGTGTATCGCTACACTCCTCCCGAGGACATCCTCTGTCGTCAGTGTTTCTGGACTTCAAATTACGTACAGTCTCCCATGGAAGAAGCTCCAAGCCAGATCCCAAAACTTCTGGGGAATCCTCACCGAATTTAAATGTTTTAATCCCTCCCCGAGGTCACTACTTGGGCAGTCTTTGAGTACCAGGGGCTTCTGGAAGTGGGTCATCAGAACCCTTCTGTCGAGGAATTTCCTCGGCATGGTCCTGATCTCCCACACCCCCAGACCCCACCGGTGTACCATCTTCAAGACCAGGGCGGCATAAGCCGGGAGTTGTCCGTGGGGTGTACGCAGGTCTTTCACTTGGCCTCCTCTCTCCCATTCCTGGAAGAAGGGCTGAAACCACTCCCTGCAGGAGAGAATCCACCAAGGAGCCCTCTCTTGCCAGAGGTTTGCCATATTGATCTTAACAAAGGTGTTCACTAGGAACACCACTGGGTTAACCATACCTAACACTCCTAGTTTCCTTGGTAGATACGTAACATCTCTCCTAATTAGGTTGAGCCTGTTCCCCCATAACAGTTGGAAGAACAGGCTATAGACCCGAGCCCAGAGAGGTTCTGGCAAGATGCACACACTGCCAACGTAGAGCAACATGGGCACCAGGTAAGCTTTGGCCAAGTGAACCCTTTCTCTAAGGGTTAAGGACCAACCCTTCCATTGGCCGACCTTCTGGGCAACTAACTTTAGCCTGCCATCCCAGTTTTTCTTGGGATAATCACCCGGGCCAAATTCCACTCCTAAGATCTTTGCAGACCCCTGAGGCTCTGGAACGGTGCCCAGGAGACCAAAACTAGGATCTCCTCCTCCCAGCCAGAGACTCACGCACTTGTCACGGTTAACCCTGGACCCAGATGCCCGTGAGTAACATTCCACTTCTGACATCACCCACTCCGCCTCCCCTTGCGAGGAGACGAAAATGGAGACGTCATCCGCGTATGCAACCACCCTCTGAGTGGCTTCCGGCCCTTCCAAGCCGACCCCGATCCCCGCCAATAGTCCACGGTCAACCCTTCTTAAAAAAAGGTAAATCGCAAACACATATAGCAGGGGACTCAGAGGACAGCCCTGGCGGACACCAGACCCAACCTCAAAGCGCGAAATTCTCTGCCCCAGCGTATAAGGTCTGGAGCCAATTGACAAACCCTCCCGGCAGACCATACCTCAGAAGGACCGACCATAGATACTCGTTATTCACTCGGTCAAACGCTTTGGCCTGGTCCAAGGACAGAACGTACCCCTTCCACTCGCCAGAATTTCCCTGCTCCACTGCCTCTCTGACACTGAGGACAGCACTAAAAGTGCTGCGGCCTGGAACGGAACAATGCTGGACCGGCGAAAGAAGCCGGGGTGCAAATTTCACCAACCGATTAAACAGCACCTTTGCGAGAACCTTTCTGTCCGTATTGAGGAGCGCTATGGGACGCCAATTCTCAATACGAGTCGAATCCTTACCTTTTGATAGAACAATCAAAGCTGACCTCCTCATTGACCTCGGCAGAGTGCCCGAGGATAGACACTCATTAAATACAGATGTCAAGAGGGGAACTAGGGTTCCTTTAAAGGTCTTGTAGAACTCGGATGTTAAGCCATCCGGCCCTGGCGATTTTTTCAGACCTAGTCCGTCAGTCGCCAGCATTACTTCCTCTTCTTTGATTGGATCTATCAAAACATTAAGGGAGGAGTCCTCTCCCGGCTCAGGGATAGTTTCAGCCAGGAAAGCCAACATCTCCTCTCGGTCTGGATCCTGCCTACCCAAAAGGTGAGAGTAGAAGGATCTAACGACCTCCAGGATCCCTGACTTGGATCTCCTCAGGGACCCTGTACTGTCTATTAGTCCTGTCACTATTATACGACTCACTGACATCTTACAGTTCCTGTAGGGGTTGGGCGAGCGGTACCTCCCGAAATCCCTCTCAAGAACCAAAGATGCGTGCCTATCATACAGACATCTTTTGAGCAGCGCTTTCACCCCGGAGATCTCCTCCTTACTACCTCCGTCCGAGACCAGACGTTCGAGTTTCCTCCTCAGTTCCTGATACAGGCGGTACCTGCTCATGGACCTGAGGCCTGAAAGCTGGCGGAAAAATCCTGCCACCCGATATTTGAACAACTCCCACCACTCAGACTTAGTGCCACCTAGATCCAACAAAGGTACCTGGTCCTGGAGAAAATCTTCAAAGGCCTGTCTTATTTCCGCTTCTTCCAGGAGAGTGGAATTCAGCCTCCATATACCTCGACCCATCCGAAGGGATTCTGCAATGTTCAGAGAAAACAAAATCATACAGTGGTCGGAGAATTCCACCTCAACAACGGACACTGGTGAAGAGATGACTTCCTCCTTCAAAAAAAACCTATCTATCCTAGACCTACAGCTTCCTCTTTGATAGGTGAACCCGGGGTGACCTGGGGTATGCCTGATGTGGATATCCACCAGGCGAGCTTCGCTAGCTATGCTATTTAAGGCTACACTATCGTAGGCCAGTCTGTCTATGGAACCTCCTCTATCGCGGGTTCTAACGACAGTGTTAAAATCCCCTCCAAAGATGACCTGTCGACTAGAAAAAAGGAAAGGCTTAATCCTCATAAAGAGACTTTTCCGGTCCCACTTAGTTTGGGGACCATAGATGTTGATTAATCATAATTCTTGTCCCTTTATGAGAACATCTAAAATCAGGCACCTCCCCATTTCTAATTCTATCATCCGTCTGCATTTTACCGATGCGGTGAAAAGAACCGCCACACCGCTATATGGCTCGGCCGCAAGAGACAAGTAGGAGGGACCCGCGTCGCCAATCCCTCCTGGCTTTTACGACGTCTGCCAAAAGTGACAGCCTGGTCTCTTGCAAAAACAAAATGTCAGCTTCAACTCGGCTGAGAAAATCAAAGGCCATAAATTTAGCCATATCTGACTTAATGCTGGCGACATTAATGGAAGCCAGCGTCAATGGTGTGGGTACCGCCATCCTGGATGATAAAATTAGATGGCTTTCTTCTTCCCACCCCTGTCATGGTCTGAGGAGGACCCCCCAGACTCTCTTCCTTTTTTGGCACAATTTTTGAACGTGGTGGAGTCCATTTCCTCCTGGCGGACCTCCCCCCCCTCACTCACACTCCCATCCTCGTCCCCCTGCCCCAGGTTGACCCCTGCCCCAGAGGCCTTTGTACCTCTCGGGGGAAGGGGTCCGGCGCCCTCTGAGACCCCTACCTCACCCTCCTCTTCACTTTGCTGAAGAGCTGGAAAATCAATGAGGGCTTGGGGAGAGCACCAGAGGGGTGCAGATGTTGCCTTCCGTGGCCGGGGCTTGGCCAGATGACTTTGGCCCGCTCAGGATCTTGCCCTGTGTCCCAGGTGTTTTTTTAGGCTGTACCCTCTCTTCCTCACCAACACTTTCATATTGGGAGGATTGAGAGTCCTCAGCCACTTGCTCCCTCTGGATCCTCCTGACCTCCTCATCCAATTCAGCATCCCCAAGGGCATCCGTCTCCAGGGCAGGCTCCGGGTTCAGGCCAGAGGTCCGCCCAGTTGCCTGGGTTTCCCTCAGCTCCCTCTCCTTTTGCCTCTTCTCCAGCCTTCGATGGTAGGAAGGCTGGAGCCCTTTCCTTGATGTCTTCACTTGCCCTTTTGCTCCGCCATCTCTGCACGCCCTCTCACCCACAGGAGCCACCCCACTCTCTCCTCCTGCAGGCCCGGCGACGGCATTGACCACGGAGCGGGGACACCTACTAAATGGGTGACCTAAGTTACCACACAGGTGACACCTAATCTGGTCACACGATGCGGCTAGATGACCTATCCCCCCACAATGAGCGCACTTCTGCACTGTGCAGGCTGCACTCAAATGCGAGGGGTCGCCACACTGGTAACACAGCCTCGGTTGCCCCTGGTAGAAGACCAGTATACGATCCCTCCCAAGGAAAGCAGATGATGGGATGTGGGACACAGTTTGCCCCAGACGTTTAAGTTTCACCATAAACGTCCAGGCCCCCGACCAGATGCCAAACTCGTCCAGGTTCTTCCTGGGCATCTCCGCTACTTCCCCATACCGACTTAGCCAGGTCATGATGTCAACGCAAGAAAGTGACACATTACGGGTGAGAACGGTCACCTTCTTGAGACCATTCTGACGGGATATCGCCTGTGCATCAAAATCCCGCCAGCCGGGCTCGTCCTTCACCAGCTCATAATTCCCCCAGAAGACCTCTAGGCCTCCCGGTTGAACAAAGCTGATGTCGAACTCAGCTGAGCCATGAGGATGTATCAGGGCGAAGATGTCACATGCCCTAAAGCCCATCCCCAGCAGCAGCTCCACCACCGTTTTTCTGGGGGGACAGATTTCATTGCCACGCCACCGGAGACGGACCACATTCCTCCTGACCACAGCCTGCCCGGTTGTCGGGAGCGACCACTGATCTCCTCTTTTCTCTCGGAAGGCCTCTAACCCGTACCTATCTATGCAGAAGGATAGATCCCTCTGCACACCCTCTATGGTTAGGGACTGCTTCCCCTCCCTTAAGGCCTGCAGGAGGCGCTGTTGCAAGTTACCCTCCCCAGGGCCCGAGGACGAGGGTGGGCGGGCCGGCGGTCCCCCCCCCCACTACCCCGGCATAAGTCCTGCTTGGGGCGCTGGGAAGCGGAGCGCCAGGTCCCCCCACACTTCCGGCTGAAACATCCTCCCATGATCCTAACACCCTTTTGGCCAAGCCAGGTTCCACATTGTTACGTTTTCCCTTAGCCTTCCCTGCCCTGACCCCCACCCCCACCTCTGCATCATCAGGCGCAACTATGGAGGGGCCGCCAGATGACATAAGCGGCACCTCCACGCAACCCTCCGCATCATTGGTGTCCATGTCACTTGCTAGGGCAGGGAGAGGCACTTCTTCATTTATATTTACATTAGCATTTACATTAAAATTTTTATTCACATTTGCATTTTTATTCATATTTTTATTCATATTTTTTTTTCCACTGTATTTACTGTATTCACTGTATTATTGGCTTCTCTATTCTTTATCATGTTGCTTTCTGCTTCTATAAGCATTTCGCATGATGAGCTGCTTTGCAGCGGCCGCTCTGTGCATATGCCAGCCGGGCTACTCCCCTCCTCCGCTCTGGAGTATCCGGCTCCGCCCCTTTCACCTGCCAGGCTGCACAGCAGCAGCCGCTCCGCGTGTTTACCAGCGAGGCCTCTCCCCTCCTCCAATCTGGAGTGGCCGGCTCCGCCTCCAGCAGAGGCTTTGGCTACGCCCTCGTCCGAGGCGTCGGGAGCCCGCTGGCCTATCACACTGGCCGGTCCCGGTGCGACCGGACCGGCCTCGTTGCAGGCACCCGACCCACGAGACAGCGTTGCCCCCGACTTCCGGTCCGCCCCCTCCTCCGGTATGCGGCTCACACCGCACACCGGTCTCCGGGGCTCGCCGTCAGCCGGGACTGGGGCCACGCCCCCTGCAGCGCTCTGACAGCCAGTGTCGCCCACTTCACAGTGAGCGGCTTCCGGCGCCATCTTGCCCGACCTCGATGCTATCTCCCCGCTTTCCCGCCCTGACTGCACTGCAGAAGCCGGGGCTGGGGGGTTTGCGGGTCCTGCACGTCGGACCAGAATCTCTTCTGGCCCGGAGTGCAGGGGAGACCCGTGCACATATACAAGTCTCACCTCTCTTCTTTCTTCCATCTGTCTCCTCAGCTTTTTCCGTCTCCTCCGCTCTGCTGCTGTACTTCTCTCACCTTCCTCCGGGAGCAGCTCCGTGCCGAAGCTGAACCCCTCCAGCGATACTGGGGATTCCTGGTCACGTATCTGGGTCATCATACCGGGGGGGGGGGGTGCTCCACCTCGGACACGGAGCTGCTCCCCGAATCTGGCAGCTGTGCTGCACCTGGCAAGATAGAACTCGCCGGAACTGACTGACCCGAATCCTCCTGCACAGGAACCGGTACTGACTTGCCAGGGTTTTCTTCGTCCGCAGTTCCTCTGCTTGCTGTCACCTTGCTTGCTGTCAGTTTTTTTTTCTTTGTTTTCTTTTTGGTTTAATCCTTCCATTTGCTGGAACCTGTCGTCGTTACGTAATTTCTCCGCGAATGCTCCTTCCCCTTCCAGAATTACGGCTCTCCTATCTTCCACCTCCTTTACCTCCCGCAGCAGGGAGCGGTCCTGTGCCGAGTATTTGGCCCGCCTGCTGCCGGAGGATTTTGCCGCTCTCTGCCGGGCCGCCGTCACTTCTCCTTGGAGCCGCTGCAGGGACTTCCCCAGGTCTTTATATTCCTCGAGGTGGGCCACCAGGCGGGAGCCAAAAGTAGTGGCCTCCTCTCCCGGCCTCAGTGACCCCCACTCCACGAGGTCCCTGCAGCCATGGTGTTCCGGTCCTGCTTCTCCTTGCTCCGTTGCCTCTGCTCTGCTGGCGGCATGGTACGATGCCCCAGCCGCCTGGGGGGGTGAGGCCACATTTCTGCAGCCCCGCGATGTTCTCCTCTCCCCTGGGGCTGGCTCAGCTTTCCCAGCCGACTGGGATGTCCCTCCACCCCCCACCGGTCTGCTCCGGAGGGTGGAGGCCCGGGACTCCATCTCCAGATGGAGCCCCCCTCGGGGCACTCTGCTAGCCCAGGCAGATGTACTATACCTGGGCAGATAACAGAGCAGAGTTCCTGGGAAGGTATGCAAAAAACACCACACCCAAAGTAAGCACCTCCTCTCTCCTCAGAGAGCAAGCCGCATCTGCCAATAAAAAGGGTAAATTTTTGGAGGGCTTGTCAAAAGCCATTGCTTGTTGCTTTTACATTACATCCATGTATGGATGAACCCCGGCAGGCATCTGCCAATAAAAGGGTAAATTTTTGGAGGGCTTGTAAAAAGCCATTGCTTGTTGCTTTTACATCCATGTATGAGCTTGGTGGTTTAAGTGGCTTGTGAACTAAGTGGAGTTCTAAAACCGGATTGTGTTGCTATTCGTTCCAGCTGAACAGCTGACGAGGGGGAAGGGGTTAACTGGACACAGATTCGTTCCAGCTGAACAGCTGACGAGGGGGAAGGGGTTAACTGGACACAGGTGGTATAAATTAGTCAGCAGACCTCATTTTGAGCTTGCTCTTTCTGAGCTTGGTGGTTTAAGTGGCTTGTGAACTAAGTGGAGTTCTAAAACCGGAGTTGAAAAGAGGAGTTGAAGCCCAAGTAAGTGCTCTTCTACTTCTTTGACAATTGTTCGCTGTTTTGGTGTAACTTGGATAATGGATAGCAAGATTGGAGGTTTTCTTCAGTGCACAGTTTGTCATATGTATACACGACTGGAGCCGGAGTTCCAGGGTGAATATCTCTGTGGCAGATGTGAGCATGTTGTTCACCTGGAAGCTCGTATTAGAGATCTGGAGGAGCAGAATGCAACACTGAGGAGGATAGACAATTTTGAGCGGAGCTTGCTGCTCACAGAGCATGCAGTTAGTGGGTTAGAACTGGAGGGTGAAGACATGGGTGAGCAGGATCAGGTAAGTAGCTGGGTTAATGTAGTTAGGGGCAGTAGAAAGGGGTCAAAGACAAGGAAGGCCGATCCGGTTTCTGGCATTCCAAGCAAAATTGCCAGGTTGGGTGATGATGCGAGGGTGTCAGTCTCAGAAAAGGCAGCCCTAGTGGATACTGATCTCCCTAACAGCCGGGAGAACAGCCCAGCTAGTAGTCGGCGGGATGGTAATGCAGGCAAGCCAAGACAATTGATAGTTGTAGGGGATTCTATAATCAGGAAGACGGATAGAATAATTTGTCGCCAAGACCGCCTCAACCGAATGGTTTGCTGTCTCCCTGGTGCCAGGGTTCGGCATGTGGTGGAACGGGTGGACAAATTGCTGGGAGGGGCTGGTGATGATCCAGCTGTTGTGGTCCATGTCGATACCAACGACAGAATAAATGGTAGGTGGAGGAGCCTTAAGAATAATTTTAAAGAACTAGGCTACAAGCTGAAGGGAAGGACCTCCAAGGTTGTATTCTCAGGAATACTGCCTGTGCCATGCGCATCACAGGAAAGACAGCGGGAGCTTAGGGAGTTAAATGCATGGCTGAAGTCTTGGTGTAGAGGAGAAGGATTTGGGTTCCTAGAGCACTGGGCTGACTTTTCATTGGGGTACAAACTGTATTCTGCAGATGATTTGCACCTAAATGGAAGGGGGTCCGCTGTGCTGGGGGAGAGAATTCTAGCTGGGGTGGCGGAGTATTTAAACTAGGGCTGAGGAGGGAGGTCAATGTAGAAAAAAAAGGGGTAGCCAGGTTAGAGAGGGGTCAGACTATATTGGTGGGGGGAGAAACAGAATGTGGGGAGAGGACTAGACAACAAGATAAGGAGATCCTTTCGTTACAAAACATCAGTGTAAATAAAAAGGACCGATTAATGTCAAATCACATTTCTGATAATAAAAGTGAAAAACTGACAGGCAAGTTAAAGTGTATGTTCACAAATGCCAGAAGTCTAGCAAGCAAAATGGGGGAGCTGGAGGCCTTGATACTAGAAGAAAATATAGATATAGTTGGTGTTGCTGAAACATGGCTGGACTCTTCACATGACTGGGCTGTAAATCTACAGGGTTTTACACTTTTTCGTAAAGACAGGACAAATAGGAAAGGTGGTGGTGTATGTCTGTATGTGAGAAGTGATATGAAGGCGAGTGTGAAAGAGACAATAGTGGGTGAAGACTGTGAGGAGGTTGAAACCTTGTGGGTGGAACTAGAAAGGGAGGTAAACACTGAAAAAATTACTTTTGGTGTAATCTATAGACCCCCCAATATAACTGAGGAGATGGAAGGTCAGATATATAAACAGATGGAGCGGGCTGCACAGGCGGGTACTGTAGTGATAATGGGAGATTTTAATTTCCGGGATATTAATTGGTGTCATGGTTCGGCTTCAACTGCAAAGGGGAGACATTTCCTCAACCTGTTGCAGGAAAATTTTATGGGCCAGTTTGTGGAAGACCCGACTAGAGGTGAAGCTCTGTTGGATCTGGTCATTTCTAATAATGCAGATCTTGTTGGGAATGTCAATGTTCGTGAAAACCTCGGTAACAGTGATCATAATATAGTTACATTTTACCTATACTGTAAAAAACAAACGCAGACTGGGAGGGCAAAAACACTTAATTTTAAGAAAGCCAATTTCCCCAGGATGAGGGCTGCAATTCAGGATATAGACTGGGAAGAACTAATGTCAAATAATGGAACAAATGATAAATGGGAGATTTTCAAATCTACTTTGAGTTATTATAGTGCAAAATTTATTCCTACAGGTAATAAGTATAAACGACTCAAATTAAACCCCACATGGCTTACACCTTCTGTGAAAGGGGCAATACATGACAAAAAAAGGGCATTTAAAAAATACAAATCTGAGGGTACAGCTGTAGCCTTTGTAAAATATAAAGAGCTTAATAAAATCTGTAAAAATGTAATAAAATTAGCAAAAATACAAAATGAAAGGCAGGTGGCCAAGGATAGTAAAACAAATCCTAAAAAATTCTTCAAGCATATAAATGCAAAAAAGCCAAGGTCTGAACATGTAGGACCCCTAGATAATGGTAATGGGGAGTTGATCACAGGGGATCAAGAGAAGGCAGAGTTACTAAATGGGTTCTTTAGCTCTGTATATACAACAGAAGAAAGAGCAGCTGATGTAGCCGGTGCCAGTGCTGTTAATATATCAGTTGATATACTGAATTGGATGAATGTAGAGATGGTCCAAGCTAAATTAAATAAAATAAATGTGCACAAGGCCCCGGGACCAGATGGGTTACACCCTAGAATTCTTAAAGAGCTTAGTTCAGTTATTTCTGTCCCCCTTTTCATAATATTCAGAGAATCTCTAGTGACTGGTATAGTGCCAAGGGACTGGCGCAGGGCAAATGTGGTGCCTATTTTCAAAAAGGGCTCTAGGTCTTCCCCGGGTAATTATAGACCAGTAAGCTTAACATCCATCGTGGGGAAAATGTTTGAGGGGCTATTGAGGGACTATATACAGGATTATGTGACAATAAATAGCATTATAAGTGACAGCCAGCACGGTTTTACTAAGGACAGAAGTTGTCAAACTAACCTAATCTGTTTTTATGAAGAGGTGAGCAGAAGTCTAGACAGAGGGGCCGCTGTGGATTTAGTGTTTTTGGACTTTGCAAAGGCATTTGACACTGTCCCCCATAGACGCCTAATGGGTAAATTAAGGACTATAGGTTTAGAAAATATAGTTTGTAATTGGATTGAGAATTGGCTCAAGGACCGTATCCAGAGGGTTGTGGTCAATGATTCCTTCTCTGAATGGTCCCCGGTTATAAGCGGTGTACCCCAGGGTTCAGTGCTGGGACCACTATTATTCAACTTATTTATTAATGATATAGAGGAAGGGATTAATAGCACTATTTCTATTTTTGCAGATGACACCAAGCTATGTAATATAGTTCAGACTATGGAAGATGTTCATGAATTACAGGCAGATTTAAACAAACTAAGTGTTTGGGCGTCCACTTGGCAAATGAAGTTTAATGTAGATAAATGTAAAGTTATGCATCTTGGTACCAACAACCTGCATGCATCATATGTCCTAGGGGGCGCTACACTGGCGGATTCACTTGTTGAGAAGGATCTGGGTGTACTTGTAAATCATAAACTCAATAACAGCATGCAGTGTCAATCAGCTGCTTCAAAGGCCAGCAGGATATTGTCGTGTATTAAAAGAGGCATGGACTCACGGGACAGGGATGTAATAATGCCACTTTACAAAGCATTAGTGAGGCCTCATCTAGAATATGCAGTTCAGTTCTGGGCTCCAGTTCATAGAAAGGATGCCCTGGAGTTGGAAAAAATACAAAGAAGAGCAACGAAGCTAATAAGGGGCATGGAGAATTTAAGTTATGAGGAAAGATTGAAAGAATTAAACCTATTTAGCCTTGAAAAAAGACGACTAAGGGGGGACATGATTAACTTATATAAATATATGAATGGCACATACAAAAAATATGGTGAAATCCTGTTCCTTGTAAAACCCCCTCAAAAAACAAGGGGGCACTCCCTCCGTCTGGAGAAAAAAAGGTTCAAGCTGCAGAGGCGACAAGGCTTCTTTACAGTGAGAACTGTGAATCTATGGAATAGCCTACCGCAGGAGCTGGTCACAGCAGGGACAGTAGATGGCTTTAAAAAAGGGTTAGATAATTTCCTAGAACAAAAAAATATTAGCTCCTATGTGTAGAAATTTTTCCTTCCCTTTTCCCTTCCCTTGGTTGAACTTGATGGACATGTGTCTTTTTTCAGCCGTACTAACTATGTAACTATGTAACTATGGATGAACCCCGGCAGGCATCTGCCAATAAAAAGGGTAAATTTTTGGAGGGCTTGCACTCAAAAGCCATTGCTTGTTGCTTTTACATCTATGTATGGATGAACCCCGGCAGATCACTGACCTCCATCTTGAAAACCGGTGACAGCAGAAATTTCATACAGTAGATGAGACATTGAAGATCTCTCTCCTCTTCGGTGCTGGGGTAAGCTAAAGAGAAAACACAACCAGATAATGAGATCAATCATAAAATGTACAGAAATGGTCAAATCCATAAAATGAGAGTAACATTCCTTTAAACCGCCATCAATGGGACCTGCTATGTGTTGGATTATCAGATATTCTTCACTATCGGATGGGCATAGAAAACCATACAAATATCTTATAAAAACCTTCAATTTTATAATTAGTTCTCTTCTCGATCTTCCACATTATATTGCAATTCTGTGCTGGATTACCAGATTTTATGGATTACCAGATGCCGAGTTAAAGGAAAGTTACTGTATTTTCAGATTAACTATTAATCAATATATTGGGGCTTTACGACCAAAAAAAACATTCTTAAGAAGGGCACAAGTCCAAATACGCATTCCTGACGGCCGTAGATGTCCTAAAAAGAAGAGAATCCAATAAGTCTCTACAGGGGTGTAACTAGGAAAGACTGGGCCCCATAGCAAACTTTTGACTGGGCCCCCCCCTCCCCTGGGTATCACACAACCCCCCCTTCCCCCTTGTAGATAGTGCCTTTTTTACAGCCCCTCCTGTAGATACAAAGGCTGCCTCAGCTGCCTGTATTGCAAGTTGGATGCAACGGGGATGAGCCCCTTCTAAAAGCGTATTCACACACTGGCTTGGCAAATGGCAATGAATGAGAATTTATATCAGCCACTGTGCACTCAGGGAATGCTGGGCGTTGTAGTACTACAAACGCTGCCTGTATTGCAAGTTGGACTGTTATGTTAACCCATGTAACGGGGATGAGCCCCTTCTAAAAGCTTATTCACACACTGGCTTGGCTAATGGCAATGAATGAGAATTTCTATCAGCCACGGTGCACTCAGGGAATGCTGGGCATTGTAGTACTACAAAGGCTGCCTGTATTGCAAGTTAGATTGTTATGTTAACCCATGCAACGGGGATGAGCCCCTTCTAAAAGCTTACTCACACACTGGCTTGGCAAATGGCAATGAATGAGAATTTCTATCAGCCACTGTGCACTGACTCAGGGAATGCTGGCCCTGGGCGTTGTAGTACTACAAAGGCTGCCTGTATTGCAAGTTGGATTGTTATGTTAACCCATGCAATGGGGATGAGCCCCTTCTAAAAGCTTATTCACACACTGGCTTGGCAAATGGCAATGAATGAGAATTTCTATCAGCCACGCCGCGGTGCACTCAGGGAATGCTGGGCGTTGTAGTACTACAAAGGCTGCCTGTATTGCAAGTTGGATTGTTATGTTAACTCATGCAACGGGGGATGAGCCCCTTCTAAAAGCTTATTCACACACTGGCTTGGCAAATGGCAATGAATGAGAATTTCTATCAGCCACTGTGCACTCAGGGAATGCTGGGCGTTGTAGTACTACAAAGGCTGCCTGTATTGCAAGTTGGATTGTTATGTTAACCCATGCAACGGAGATGAGCCCCTTATAGAAGCTTATTCACACACTGGCTTGGCAAATGGAGAATTTGTATTGCAATTTGGATGTTGATTGTTGAGAGTAGAGTAGACTCCCGCTGTAATGGATGAGCCCCTTCGATTGCTGGATTCCTGGCTTTTAGATTCCTAAAGCTTTCCCTAAATGCACAGAGATGCTATCCCTACAGCTCCTGTCTCTAAAATGGCCGCTGAGCTCCGTGCATAGGCTTTTATTGCAGGCTTGAGCCCGCCCCTATGCTGCCTCCCGATTGGCTGGGAGAGCCGTTTGCAAGGCATTATGGGGTAGCCTGATGTCAGGTGATATTTTGAAATCCTCCATTTTACATCTAACATGTGGCAGGCACCAAAATGTAGCCGGGTTTGGTCAAAACGGGTTCGGCTGAACCCGGTGAAGTTCGGATTCGCTGCGAACCGAACTTTTCACGATGTTCGGATCGAAACCGGGTTCGGTTGTCCCAGTTCGCTCATCTCTAGTCAAGAATATTATTAAAATCCCCCAGGAGAAGCAAAGCTTTCCCAGGTTTATCCGCCACAAAGGACATGGCCTTCAGCAATACTCTATTAGAAAAAGGAGGAGGTATGTATATAGATATTATTATGAACATTTTTGAGTATATGGTACATAACACACAGATATATTGACCCTCTGCATCCACCTCCATGTCTAAGCATTTAAATTGAATTTGTTTGTGAACTAATTAGCTAACTCCCCTAGAATATACTGAGAACGTGGAGTGACAACTAAAGCCCACCCATGTCCTCTGTAGCTGCTGTAATCTTTCATCTATCAAATGTGTCTCTTGTAGACACACAATCGCCGGCAGGTGCTTGCTAACATACTGAAAAACGGCCTGACGCTTCGTGGCATCAGCCATACCCCGAATATTCTAACTATTAAAGCTAACTGAATTAGCCATATTCAAAATAAGACACAATATTTTGCTGTCATATCGCATCTTTGAGCAAGGATGTATGTCTCTTTTACACTCACATATAATCCAAGTGTGTGCCAACTTTAACCCTAGGACCCCCCAAAGAAACACCACATATAAACATAGTAAACCTCTCTCTACGAGAGAGTGGGCGTTGAAATTCCTACTAGTGCAATGTACAGAACCATAGAAAGATTGTGTAGAGAATACCACCATTCTGTCAAAACATATATCCTGCATTTCAACATAACAGTATACTTGCTGGACATAAAGCCCATAAGTGCTGTCTGGGTAACCAATAAATAGCAACAAGTTTGGTCATATACTCATTACTTTACGTAACATTAATCAGAGTGCAAGTCCCAGAATACATGACCTGCAAGATAAAACATATGAGCCATATTTCAGAGCGTCTTGATTCGTAGTTGCCTCTCATTTCCATCAAGCCACTGCATGGCCAGATTTTCAAAAAAATGAGTTCCTCCTAGAGCTGCAACACGCAACTTCACTGGGCACAGCATAGAGTACGCCACCTGCAAAATTCTCAGGCGTTTCTTGACATCTTGAAAACGCGCTCTTTTACGCTGAAATTCCGCTGAGTAATCCGGGAAGATGGAGACTTTCCTGCCATTTATAGCCAATTCCGGACATTCCCGCGCTTTTCGTAGAATGATATCCCGATCTTTATAGTGCAGTAATTTATCCAATATAGGCCTCGGGGGGTGCCCAGGTGGTAAAGGGCGAGTCGGCACACGATGAGCCCATTCAATTGCAAACAATGGGGTTAAGGTGTCTTCCCCAAAAGAAGTGTGCAATCATTTCTCCATATATTCTGTGCAATTCAAGCCTTCTGATTTTTCCGGTATTCCAATCAGTCTGACATTATTACGACATAACCTATTTTCTAGGTCGTCCGTTTTGTTAAACAAAGCCACAATATCATGAGTCAACTTTTTAGTCTTTCATGGTAGTAAACATATTATATTCCAGGTCTGTGACCCGTCCCTCCACTTCAACAAGTTGCTCGTTAACCTTTTGCATATCATGCCTGATAATGGCAATATCTTCCTTCATGGCACCCACCTTCACATTCAAAGTAGACAGCGTAAACTTGCAGTAATTGATAGCCAAAAAGACATCTCGTAGTGTGGGCTCAGCTCCCGCCATAGATTGTTGCGCAGGAAGCGGCTCTCTTCCCTTCGACACGCCAGCAGTCTCATCAGACGCCATGGCACTCACTGATTCCCCATCTGAGGTGTTGGAATCCGACATGTGCAGTTCCACATTGCTCCTCACCCTAGTGTCATCGGCAGTATGGGCAAAGCGCTCCAACCTGTCCGCAATTGTGACCACCGGCTCCACGTGTTGCTCAGCCAGCATTTCCTCCACGGCGCCATCTTGTGAGTCCCGCTCAGCGGGCCTCTGAGAGAATCTTGCCTTGCTTCTGGTCATATACACCTCCAACCCGCAACCACCGCAGCAAGCGAGGATCTCAGGTAATACAGCAGTTCAAGTAAGTATATATCACCTCAGGCCAAGTAGTCGGCTACTTTTCAGGAGTTCTTGCAGGAGCTCAGAAACTTGCGACTCTCTACATGCTCAGCTAGCCATGCCTCCCCGTTTCTTTTTGTTTAGTAAGCGTGTGAACATACCCTTAGCCTTTTGGTTTGTCCTATAACTTCTGCCAGCTGCAGAATCACACCCAAAATGGCAGCTGAACACTGCTTAGCAATTTGAAGACACCTTTTCCTGGCTTGTATGAGGGGGGGGGGTGAGATTCCCTCTCACATTTACAGGAGCTGTGAGTCAGGTTGCTTTGCCTTATTCACCTTGCTGTAATTCTGGGAAGTGCTCCCCCTGGTGGCCAACATAGGAAAACATGTCAAATTATTATTTAATTTTTAATACTTTACACCATATGGAAAAAAATAAAAATACAGCAAAAAACGTAAAAAATATAATAGAAATAAGTAACGACGTTGAAGCTAATTCAAAAGGCGCAAGCAAAAAAGCTCCAAACCGGCGACGCAGGTATTTTCTGCCTCCTATTCATTTCAATTGGAGGTCAGAGGTGGAAGCCACTTCAAGACCATCAGCCCCCCACTCACAGTAAAATGACCATCAGCGCCCTACTCACAGTAAAATGACCATCAGCCCCCCACTCACAGTAAAATGACAATCAGCCCACCACTCACAGTAAAATGACATCTACCTCCCCACCACACAGTAAAATGACCATCAGCCCACCACTCACAGATTCACCCTGTAGATAGTGCCACACAGCCCCGTGTAGGTAGTGCCACACAACATGGGAATAATTGACATCCTCCATATTTGTCTCCTTCTCACCTACTCTACCCTGTGGTATCATCATATCAATCTCACCCTGAGTACACGCTATATACTGCAGGTTACCGTGCCGATCAGAACCATGGGGCACATCTCTATCACACATGTCATCTCCTGCAACCATCTCCTTAACATGGGGTTGTAGACCTTTCTCTATGTAAGGTCCATAATCTATTTGCTCTGCAGTATTAGAACATGATTCTTTATCACTCTGCATTTTACTTTCATGTGACAATGTTACGTCAGTTACGGCACATAAACGGTCAGGAGTTAACCCCTTGTGTGCTGACAAGGGTGAGCACATACATTGACTTGGCTCACTACAATCTACCTGACTCGCTCTGAGCCCTGTAACCTTAGCATCACAACATATACACCCATTAGATGTGGTACGCAATGTATTATCAGCTACAACACCACTTTCAGTAGCTTTACTCTCCGCCATCTTGGAGTCCAAAACATGTGTCTCAGCATTTAAATGCTAAGACTGGCTACCAGGGAGAATTTTCCATGACACTGTTCAGACACTTCAGGTTTAAGATTATTAGACCAAAGAGTGGTCATCTTCACAGCAGTGTTAGGGCCCTGCTCCTGCTTAGTGGTAGAACACCACTTGTTGCTATTAGCAAACTGTTTTATATCACATGTAATATCAGTCACAGAAGAATACTGTAATGTCCGTGGTCGCTGACCACGAACTCCTTCCATCCAGTCGACGCCTTTGTCTCCAGAGATGTCTGCACATACGGCCGTCCTGTTCCACAGTAACCACCAGGGTGCGCTCGCGAGCTCAGTCCATACTTAAGGAGCCAAAGTGCACACAGGTGGGAGATTGAGCTGATTGCTCCCAAAGCACCCTGGGTTATAAGAAGGGCTGTGTCCCTCCTTGCAATGCCCGAGCGTTGTTTGTCGTACCCTAGTTTGTCTAAGCAAATGGTCTCCTAGTGTTTCCCGTTCCTACTACCTGTAACCTGTATCCCGTGCTATCCTGGTCAAGTACCGTGTTGAGCTGAAGTTGTGCTGTGCTGTATACCATGCCTGTTTTGCTACAACACGCCTGGAGCCTGCCTGCTGCCTAGTCCCAGTCGAGCCTGTCTTGCTACTGTCTGAGCTACCACAGGTACACTGTATGAATTATAGACTGTGACGTGTGTCCTGTTGGCCATCTGCCATACCGTCAAGGTGGTAAGGCCCAGTGGGTCCACAACCCCAACGTGACAAATACACTATAGTAACTTCCACTGAACAAGGTTTAAAGTCTAACTCCTCTGCTTCCCCTATCTCCTTGGAATGAGTGAGCATTACACCAGTCTCCTTTTCTACAGGATAAGAATGACCTGCAAGGGCAATATTTGTAAAGGTGCTGCAGTCACATCTATTGCACCACACACTTTTTTATCACAATCATTATACATGGCAGGGCTGTACTCCAGGTTACCATCATCAACAAACACAACCTCTAGGGAAATCCCCTCAGATACACCTGGTTTATTACACGGCACGTCAGTGTCCAAGGACACATCCAACACCGCATACACCTCATTGCCTCTATATAACAGCTCCCTCTCTGCTGCAAAATGTGGAAATGTCTTCACAGCATCTCTTGTATCAACCTCTATGAGGGTACTTTTAATGTTACTCAGGGTCACCCCTACAGCTTGCACATTGTGAAATTCATCCACTTGTCAGGTCCGTATTTCACACCGAATAACCACCTCTGTAAATTGAAAGCTGAAGGCATGCCTGGAGAGAAGTACACCACACAAATGTCTGAGGTACAGCTTCCCTTTGTCAGCCAGGAGGAACTGAAAAACTTTTTATTCAGAACAAAGAAACACAGAAAGAGACACATGCCTCCTCCCAGAGATGTGGGAGTGCCTCAGCTGTAACTTAAGTTTCTCAGCTGTAACTTCAGACTCACTCTTCTTGCATTCCAGGGGGCGGTGTCTTCCATAGGTGTGTCCGACATGAACAAAGAACTTGTTATATATATCAGTATATTACACAAAGAACTGAAATGTATATACATATGTGTGAGGATAATATTTTTCAAACAATATACATAGTATTGATCCCTGACACACTCATTCAGTAATATTTATTTGATCATTGTCACCCGCAGATGGACAAAGCAGCTGGTTGCCAGTAGCAACCACCATAGTTTAACACAAAACTGACATGGCAACATTATTCTCTGGGTTACCATTAGAAACAGTACACACAGCACATGTTACACTGTCAATTCAAGGGGCACACTTGAGCTAATCTCCTCTTCTGTCTTGGCTGCTGTTTCTTTACCAGCCCGTTCACACGCTGCATTAACCTGCTCAAACTGTGTGACATGTTCAGGTGTTACAGACATGTTAAGCGCAAAACTGGACATTCCGTTAGTGTCACATACCCGTTGTGTGCCATATTCTACAGACATTATTACAGGAAACACATTTCAATTAGCAGTCGCATACGCTGAAGAAGGCTTCTCCCAGTGATAGCCACCATGGTTATTTGGGATACTGTCTTTCTCCCATAGCTGCAAGTAATAAGGAAAGTCTCTGCAAAGCACAAATTCCACATTAAGTTCCTCACATTTTATGAGTTTTTTGTAATGACGGGGGTAGGGAAACAGACAAGTGAGCCCTAATCTACCCGCCACTCAGTCCCTGCCTACTTGCAACGACCCGCCCTAGGCGACGGGGTACAACTGGGCGACAGTCCCTACGCTCAATAAGTGCACGACAGACAAACAGACAAGGGTACATAGAGCTAGGGGGAGAAAGGGGCAGTTTCCCACGGCAACACCGTGAGCAACAAGAGAAGTGAACAAGCCGAGTCAAACCAGGAGAGCACGAGGTGCCAAACGCAGAGCAGAAGAGTAGTAAACAAGCTGAGTCAAACCAGGAGTGTACGAGGTACCAAACGCAGAGCAGGAGAGTAGTCAGCAAGCCGGGGTCAATATGAAGTAAGGACAATAGTACAAGAAGCTGCAGCAGGGCCAGGAAACCAACAGAGAAGAATCACAAGCAAGGAGGAACAGGAAAGGCAGGTATAAATAGACAGAGGGCGGGAGCTAGCTCCGTCTGGCCAGGCTGTGATAGGCTCTCCCACTCCTAAGCCTGCCACCCTAAATGGTGGAAGATGGAGTCAGTCTCACAGACATAGAAGCAGGTGCAGACTGATTGACACAGAAGCTGTGCCTGGCAGATCCTTTACATTTGTGCTGTACATTCCCAAAATCAGTCTCAAGAGTAAGAAGAACAGTTTCACCACTCTCAGGATTCTTCTTAACGAATAGCAAAATCTCCGGAAACACCATTGACACCGCCTGGGTAGCATCCAATTCAACAAGTAGTGGGACTCCGCCCACCAACAACTCTGGTTTTGACCTGCAATTCCTCTGGCCCCTTGATCAAAGGACAATTAAGTGCACATTTCTTCGCTTGATGGCACTTCCGGCACAGCTCCTTTAACCTCTCCACCAGATTTTTGTTAATCATCTGTTGTTCTCTGAAGGCGACTCACATAGACTCTATGAGCAAACAGTCAGTTTCATGCTGGTTAGCATTAGTCTCTTGCTGACTTGCACTCACTTGTTGCAGCTTAATGTTGGCCCGGATCAGCTGTTTAACAACTTCTTCCATGTCTGCAGTGTTCGATTTTGCTGGAACGACAGGCTTAACCCCCGACATAAAACTAGCTGTACTCTTGTGCCAGCGCAGCTACTTTGGCTGAGCCACAGCAACAGCCGCCTGCTGTTGAACTTTGTTGCCCCTAGCAACTGCATCATGGCGCCACAGACTAATTGACTTTTTAACACTTGGCCGCTCAGCAACAGGACATCCGACCATGCAGCAATTCGCTCTCAGACATCTCAAGCCTGGCTCCAATTGGTTGCCCTTAGTAATGGCACTCACAGCTTGTATCTTTGGCATCTAAACTCTTTGCTCTTGCTTGCAAACCTGTTACAAAACCTTTGGAGTCACCGACATCAAGGCACCTTGTATTGTGGAGCATCCACCTTGTACACAGGCGCATTTATCCAGCGACACCTGCAGTTGCGCCCGCACTGTTTCTCGCTCTGCTTCAAACTGCGCCTGGACACTTTAGGTGTGACTATTCTGTTTACCAAGGTCTTCCCGCCGCTGTATCTGCCACATTTGTTTGACAAATTCCTCCATAAGACCCACTGCAACGATCTCCAAACTTTCACAACTCAGCAAAAACAGACTGTCTTCTCAGAGACTTTTAAACATCAGGCTTCTGGCCTTTTAAATTCCAGTTGTCATGTTTGTGCCTAAAGCAATTCTCCACCATATGTGACAACTTGGGGTAAGTTAGCTCACAGGATCACCATCTCCAGGGTCAAGATGGTTGGCACACTTAAGAATTTTCACTCCAACACAGTGGATTCTGTTGAAACTGTCCGCAACCAGCTTTATTGTCTTCATACATGAAAAATGGTTTTACAAAACAGTTCAAAACAAACCCTAGGCCGTCCGGCCTCTAACTAATCTTATAGCTTCACTAGCTATCAGGGTGAATAGCCTTCTGCCCAGCACCCAGCTAATGAGACTTATAATGCATCCCAAACCCTGGACTGTCCTTAAGACGGGGTGGAACTTTTACTATTCTCTTCCACTCCAGCAGCCCAGACCTTTTTCCAGGTTTCTTGCCTAATAAATTAGGAGAAAGGTCTCTTGTGACATTCCTTTTTAAATATATAATATATTTAATTCTGGGCCCAAATCCTGCCAATTAGTAGCTGCACTGCTACAACACATACTACAAATACACACAATACACACACATGGCCCACATAGTACAGATACACACACTACACGAACACTGCCCACATAATACATATACACACACACACAGCACACATACTACATATACACACACTACACACATACTACAAATACACATACTACAAATACACACACTACACGCACACTGCCCATATATAGCCAGAAGGATGCTACCAAGCCCTCATTGTTCCAATACAGTTCTCCTGCGAGGGTCCGGAACTGGATGGTGTATTCGCCCACGGAGGTGTCCTCCTGGCGAAGGTTAAATATAGCAGTGGCTGCCGACGAGACTCGTACTGGCTCCTCGAAAACAGTGCGGAATAACTGCACGAACCCCTGGGTCTTGGGTCCCTGACGTTCCCAGATTGCAATTGCCCATGCCAGGGCCCTGCCGGCAAGTAGAGACACGATGATGGCGACCTTGGTTCCGTCCGACGGAAATGCTTGGGCGTGCAGGGTAAAATGGATATGACATTGGTTCAGAAACCCCCTGCACATACTTACGTCTCCATGGAACTGAGAAGGTAATGGCAGCGAGAACCGAGGATCCGAACCGGAACTGCCAGGAGGTGTAGCAGGAGGGTCGAACGGAGGAGCTTGTATAGGAGCAGGAAGGGAAGCAGCTAGCATCCCTAGCTGCTGTGCCATGGAGTCCACTGCCACAAGAAGTTTATCCTGTCTTGCTCGGAAATCTTGCAGGTCCGCCTGCATGGCTTGCGAGGGTGGCATGCCCTTGAATTGACCAGCGGGGTCCATGGCCTGAGCACACTGTCACGATGCGGGGTGTGGACCCACTGGGCCATATCACGTAGTGCGATGGCAGCTGTCCAAATACGTATAGTACAGAGTCTATAGTCCAGAAAGGGTACCTGTGGCAACTCGGACAGTAGCAAGGCAGGCTCTGCTGGGACCAGGCAGTAGGTAGACGTCAGGCGTGGAGTAGCAGAACAGGCGTGGAATACAGCACAACATGACAACAGCTCAGCACGGCACTAGACCAGCATAGCACGGGACACAGGATACAGGAACAGGGAACACTTGGGAACTGGAAGACACTAGGAGACCATTTGCAAGACAAACTTTGGGTAACAAAAAGCTCAGGCAAAGAACAAGAGGGCAGAGTCCTTTTTATAGTCCAGTAACATTCTGGGCTTGATTGCAGACTTCCTGTAATTATGCACGCACTGGCCCTTTAAGGAGACAGTCTCGATACCAGGAAGTGAGTTCCAGCGCCTCACTGGGGGACGACGCTGCAGGGAACACACATGTCCATGGCCACGGCCGTCGAGGGGTAAGTCAGAATGACGGGCCGCGGCCATAGACGTTACAGTATCCCCCTCTTCCGCCCCCTCTTCTTCGGCCCAGAGCGGGAGAGAAACTTCCTCACAAAGGCAGGGGCATCGATTTTCTCTTCTGGACCGAACCCCCTCCAATCCACCAAATAAAACGTCCTTCCTCCCACCTTCTTGGTGGTCAGAATTTCCCTTACTTCGAAAGTCCCTGACGAGCCTCCAGGAGCCACTGCTGAACTAGGAGTCCTGGAGAAGCAGTTCAGGACCACGGGCTTCAGCAAGGAGACATGGAAGAAGTTAGGGATCTTGAGGGTAGGAGGCAGCCGCAGCTTGTAAGACACCGGGTTAATCTGTAGCAGCCGGATATTCTTTGAAGACAACCAGACCCTCGTACCTGGAAGAAACTGAGGAAGATCCCGTCTTCTTGTATCTGCCATTCTCTTCATGCGGTCCACCGCCAGAAGGATAGAAGATCGGGTCTGTTGCCATATTTGCAGAAAGTCCCTGAAGGTAGAGTCAGCTGCAGGAACCTGGGACATAGTAGAGACAAGAAGAGGTATACAAGGGTGTTGGCCGTAGTTGATGAAGAACGGACTGGAGGTGGTGGACTCACTAGTGTGGTAATTATAGGAGAACTCTACCCACAGGAGCAGCTGCACCCACTCATCATGCTGTCTGGGAACAAAGTGACGCAGATAGTTCTTCATAATATGGTTAACCCTCTCGACTTGCCCATTGGATTGGGGATGAAAGGCCAAAGAGAAGTCCAACTTTACGCCGAGGAGACTGCAGAGTGCTCTCCAAAACTTTGAGGTGAACTGGACCCCTCGGTCCGAGACAATATTCAGAGGCAAGCCATGCAGACGGAAGATGTGTTGAATGAAGAGGTCGGCTAATCGCGCAGCAAAAGGCAGACCAGTCAATGGAGCAAAATTAGCCATTTTAGAAAATAGATCCACCACCACCCAGATCACACTGCAACCCACAGAGAGAGGAAGATCCGTGACAAAGTTCATTGCAACATTCTGCCAGGGAGCAACGGGCACAGGCAGTGGTTGGAGCAAACCAGCTGGTCTGGAGTGGGCAACTTAATTTGCTGCGCATACCGTACATGAGGAGACAAAGTCCATGACGTCTTTGGGCAGCGTAGGCCACCAGAACTGGTCGGGTGATTAGATATTGGGTCTTATGAGCATCCGCGTGACCTGCCAGCTCGGAACTGTGACTCCAGCAAAGGATTCTTCCTCTGTCTGCCAGACGTACAAAAGTCCTTCCCGGAGGAATGTTTCTAACTTGCAGAAGGTTCACAGAGAAGATGCAGGAAGGATCAATAATATTCTGTGAGGACTCCACAGTGTCCTCTGTTTCAAATGACCTAGACAAGGCATCGGCCCTCACATTCTTGTCGGCAGGTCGGTAGTGGAGTTCGAACCGGAACCGAGCAAAGAACAACGACCACCTGGCTTGACGAGGATTCAACCGCTAGGCCATCTGTAGGTAGGTCAGGTTCCTGTGATCCATGAAGACCAGGATAGGATGGGCTGCGCCTTCCAGTAGGTGTCTCCACTCCTACAGAGCCAGCTTGATGGCCAGTTGCTCCCAATCCCTAATCGAGTAGTTGCGCTCTGCGGAAGAAAACAGCTTAGAATAGTAGCCACATACCACAGTCTTGCCTTTCGAACCTTTCTGGAACAACAGTGCACCAGTACCAACAGAGGAAGCGTCCACCTCTAATGAAAACTGTAGGGATACATCAGGGTGGTGAAGAATAGAGGCTGACGTGAAGGCTTTTTTTAAGGATTCAAATGTGGCTTCTGGGTCTCAGACAAGGAGAGAGGGTACACTCTACCCTGAGGAGGGGATGAATCAGGAACCAAGTCGATCGGACAATCATATGCTCGATGTGGCGGAAAGGTCTCTGCTTCCCTCTTATTGAAGACATCAGAGAACATAGATTAACAAGAAGGCAACCCTGCCAATAACTGAAGCAGGGGAGGCTGTGGTGGATGGATATGACCCAGACAGCGGTCGAGGCACTTGGGGCCCCACTGGAGAACCTCTCCAGAGTTCCAATCTAAGAATGGGGCGTGCAATCGGAGCCAAGGCAAACCCACAGCATGGGGTTGACGGCCTTGGACAGGACAAACAGGGAGATGAGCTCAGAGTGAAGAGCTCCCACTTGAAGTCTCAATGGCTTGGTCACAGACAAAACTGGGTCAGGCAATGGCAGTCCATCTACCGAGGCAACGATCAACGGCCTTTCCAGCAGGACAGTGGTCAACTGAAGAAGATCCACAAGGTCTTGGCAGATGAAATTTGCTGCAGAGCCAGAGTCCAGGTAGGCAGAGACCGGATGGGGCTTTTCGCCAGCAATGATGGTGACGGGAATGAACAGTTTAAATGCAGTAGCGCCCAGGGTTGTCTCTCCAACCAATCCTAGGCATTGGGGTTTTTTGGCTTCTGAGGACACAGACGCACGACATGGCCAGCGAGGCCACAATATAAACAGAGTCCAGAGATGGCAGCTGTCCAAATAGGTATAGTACAGAGTCTATAGTCCAGAAAGGGTACCTGTGGCAACTCGGACAGTAGCAGGGCAGGCTCGCTTGGGACCAGGCAGCAGGTAGATGTCAGGCATGGAGTAGCAGAACAGGCGTGGAATACAGCACAACACGACAACAGCTCAGCACGGCACTAGACCAGGATAGCATGGGATACAGGATACAGGAACAGGGAAAACTTGGGAACTGGAAGACACTAGGAGACCATTTGCAAGACAAACTTTGGGTAACAAACAAAGCTCAGGCAAAGAACAAGAGGGCAGAGTCCTTTTTATAGTCCAGTAACATTCTGGGCTTGATTGCAGACTTCCTGCAATTATGCGAGCACTGGCCCTTTAAGACCATGCACGCCCTCTGGGAGACAGTCTCGATACCAGGAAGTGAGTGCCAGCGCCTCACTGGGGGACAACGCTGCAGGGAACACACATGTCCATGGCCACGGACATTGAGGGGTAAGTCAGAACGACGGGTCGTGGCCATAGTCGTTACAACTACATATACATACACTGCACACATACTACATATACACACACTGCACACATACTACATATACACACACTACACGCACTGTACACAACCAACATATACACACAATACATGCACTGTACACATGCTACATATACACACACTACACACATACTACAAATACACACACTACACGCACACTGCCCACATAGTACATATACACACTTCACGAACACTGCCCACATACTACATATATACACACTGCACACATACTACATATACACACACTACACACATACTACATAAACACACACTACACACCCTGTACACATACTACATATACACACACTACACACATACTACACATACACACACGACACGCACTGTACACATACTACATATACACACATATACACACACTACACACATACTACATATACACACAGTACACGCACACTGCACACATACAACATATATACACACTACACACATACTACATGAAAACTGCACACATACTACATATACACACACACACACACACACACACACACACACACACACACACACACACTACACACATACTACATATACATACTTTACAGGCACATTGCCCACATACTACAAATACACACACTATACACATACTACATATACACACACACTACTCACATACTACATATACACACACTACAGGCACACTGCCCACATACTACATATACACACACTACACACATACTAATGTAGAACCTATGTGTCTGAAATGTTATTTGAGACTAGAGCCCAGATTATGTAATAAAATCATCATGGATCACACTTAATTGCTATTCAACTTTATTTATGCCTTGGATAATAAGTTTATATTGTAGAGTATCATGTAACATCCATATAATATATCCAGTCGTGATCTCTACATGGCACATGATCTGCAGTAGGTAATTTGTTTTTATATTTTAGACTAAGAAATGAATGCCTCACATAATCTGTATTTAATATTCTGCTGTTTTTCCCAGGATAATGCCAGCGACAAACTTCTGCATGAGAATGATACAAATTCATCACAGACTTTACAGACAGCTTCTTGCCTTCTACAAAGATGTACAATGTACAGTATATGTGAGAATGACAAGAACACTTAATGCTTTTAGAAATGATTACAATTTTATAGCTGTTTTTTAGCCCTTAGGAATATTGGAAGTTTTAAAACAAACCCATATTCAAGGGTAAAGCTGCCAAAATGTGTCTGTAGGCAAGAAAAAGTGAATATCTCAATATAACACGGCTACAAAAGTGTGTACAAAAACAAAGTTCTAAGAAATAGCCTTGAATAGAAATCCCAATAGTCTTTCTGATCCAACCTTGAAGACTCCTCTAAAGACTCAAATGTCTGATTAATAATGATCATAGATCTGATTCTCATATCCCTCTGCTTGCACTCCAGTTCTATGGAAGCTCAGCTATCTCTAGAGCAGAGATGCTGTATTACTTGTTTGGGCCAGTAGATGGTGCTGTAGGTTAGCATTTCATAATAAATACAGCACTCATGCCATTCAGAAGCCTGAAAACCCCAAAAGAAGTGAGAATGTCCAGGAGAAATCGTATTCCCTATTATACGATATGAAGATATGTGAGATAATTTACTGGTTATGAAGGAGGACATTTTTGGGGACATCATATCAATCCCATAGATGAACACTACAGTCACAGGTGGAACCGCACATGCTCAACGTACTGAGAGCCATTACTGAATCTTGCACTGTACAGACTGAAAAACGAGTTGCTCTCCTCAGGGTGGATGTTCACACCTTTGTGAAAGGACAACAGAATTTGAACGGAGCATCTCTGATCTGAAGGATATAGTGGCCCCCATTAGTTCAAAATTCAATACTTTGGAGTCTCAACAATCTGCATGGAAGGCTAAAAAAGATGACATGGAGATCTGTTTACGGAGGTGCAATATTCGACTTGTTGGCTTACCAGAGGGAGTGGAGAAACCTGATCCTGCTGCTTTTCTGGAGGCTCAAGTCGGCCTTCGGGCACAATGCCTTCTCTCCTATATTTTGTGTGGAACATGCACATCGGATCCCGACTCGGACCCCTCCACCAGGAGCACTCCCACATACTTTCATAGCCAAGTTTCTGAATTATAAGGACAGGGACAAGCTACTGGAACTTGCAAGGAAACAAGGCCCTCTAAAAAATGCTAATCACGATGTGTCGGTCTTCTCTGGCTTCTCACTTGAAGTGCAATAGCTTGGTGGACAATGGTGGACAATGGTACTACAGTGAACTGTGGTTATACAGCCGGAAGATGTATTTGCCTGGTTGGAACTTAACAGGATTTGGTACCGTTATATTATATGTCTTTCTATTCTTGTACACAATGGATAGGAAGTTTGATAAGTAGTATGTCAAGGTAGATATATATCCAACTTTGTATTATGAGTGAGTTTATTCTGTTTACCATCTCTCTTCTGTCGTACACGCTGATGAAGTCGATTTGTATGATTTCTACTATTTTGATAAAACAGACATGTCTTCCATTGTATACTAGTAATGAGTAGTCTTTTTGCTTACTGATCTTATGCTGTAAACTGGGGAGGGGGGTCGTTCCTTCATTTAACCATTTAACATATTTATTTTTTATGTTATTTACTATTACACTGTGCAGGTTTTCTCTGGACTGTATGCATATAGCAAAATATAACCCCTGGTAGTCTACCTAAATACCTTCAAATAACTTAACCACCGACACTTAAACTTCTTTGAATGTGGGGTTGACCCGGGGATCGGCCACAGCTTTATAAACTCAATAGATATTTTAAATAACATTTGACAAAAATATAAACTCTAAATGACCTTTACAAAGGTCAATGAACAACCCATATGCCTGCCTATACCAAGGACATGTAGGTAAATCCCCTTCTACTACCGAAAAGGACACAGGACCACGCGACTCCCTCCTGGAGGCCAACTTCTTCCAACCCTTCAATGCTTGCAAAATAAAAAAGGATTTAGTAACATCCGACCACCCCCGAAAATTAGAAAAGAAGGCAACCCCAGCCAGACGCCGCTGAACTACCACCCCTGAAACGCCACGCTCGTGCAAAGTAGTCAAATACTCAAGTGTTACTGTCATGCGCATCAATGGATCCTCCCCAACAAGTCTATCCCCCGCAATGCTCAACCATTCCTTCCACGCATTACCGTAAGTCGCCCAGGTAGAGGGCGCAAGGGACGACCTCACCAACGGAACTAACTCCGATCCAGCAGCCTCCACAAGAACTCCGGGCAGCTGGCCCCCTCTAGATCCGCCTGCGGGCAATGGGAGCGAAAAACCTGCCAATCAAAACGAGATAAAGCATCAGCAACAACATTTTGAACACCTGGAATATGGCGATCTCGAAAACCTATGTTACATTGCAAGCAACGCAACACCAGATGACGAAGCAAAGCCAAATCCGGACCTGAGGAAGAAGTAAGTTGGTTAACAGCGAAAACAACACTCATATTATCAGACCAAAACACCACAGACCTTTTGGAATGACGCGTCCCCCACCATTCAACAGCAACAACTATAGGAAAGAATTCCAACAATGTCAAATTTGCACACCAACCCTCAGGCCAAGATTCAGCGCACCACGCCGAACCCAGCAATGCACCAAATCCCACTGCACCGGCCGCATCTGTAAACAACTCCAGATCAACGCTGGAAATCGGAGGTGCCCTCCAACACGTACGATGATTATAATCCTTCAAGAAGGTGCGCCAGACGCGCAAATCCGCCTTAAGAGAACTAGAAATCCGCACATGATGAGAAGGCACCAAAACGCCCACTGTAGATAAGGACAACCTCCTGGAAAACACCCGTCCCATGGGCATAATACGACCCGCAAAGACCAACAAACCCAACAAAGATTGGATCTGCCCGAACTCCAACTTCCATGCAGACAAGGCCACATCCAATGCAGAACGCAATTTCACAACCTTCTCGACCGGGAGGTGAAAAACCATAGCAACCGGAATGATTTCAATGACCAGAAAACACAACACCGTCACAGGCCCCTCCGTCTTCTCCTCAGAAAGGGGGACCCCAAAACACTGAGAAATAAATTGAAAAGACCTCAACAAAAACTGACACTGCTCAGAGGAAGCACGGAGACCCGACCGTCCGGTGGGCGGGGCCTAAAACCCACAACACTTGTGGAACCCCGGGCCCCACTACGGCCCCCGGCACCCCCAATAACGGAAGCGCCGGCACCGGAGAAGGAAGCAGTTGCAGCGGGGGATGGGCAGCATCGCGTGCGGTGCCGGAAGCCATCACCAGCGGCCGCACCCTACCTGAACCGGAAGGAGACAGACGAGCCGGCGGACAAGACGTTCTCGCCAAGTGCCGCCGACCATCCACATGGCAGATGAATGGCAGCAGGTTTTGAGGGGAAAGCTGAGAAGGAAGTTGAGCTAGATAGAATGGAGAGCCCTTTTGATGATCCACCTATTTGTCGGGTTGTCCAGTTTAAGCAAATTAATTTTAGGCATTGTATAATTAAAAATTATACAATTTTACAAAATACTATAGGTATTAAAGGGGCCCATTGTCATGTGATGGACACACAGGTGCTGGGATCATTAGAAGACACCTCTCTGATACACATACTGTAACTGTAACAAACCATGCAAATATGTGTCCATCACATGACCAGGACAAGATTCACTGGAAGTAAACCATGAATGTTTCTACTGAATAACAGCAAGCAGAGATTTTGAAAACCATTAGTAATTAATATAGAAAGTATATTGAAAAATAATATAACATTTAATTACACAAAAAAAAAAATATATGAATTTGCTGAAACCGAACAACCCCTTTAACATTTCAAGAATTTTCTTAAATAACTTATTTTTTTTTACAGGATCCAAAGACACAACATGCTGCCTTTCTAAGGCCTCATGCACATGGCTGTGCCTGTACTCACGGGCCGCGATTGGGTGTCACGGCTGGCCACCGACGGCCGGTTGCCGCAGCCCACATTTTTGCCCCTTTCTCCCATACAAAGTATGGGAGCACGGCCCGTAAAACGCAAAAGATAGGACATGTTCCATCTTTTGCGGTACAGTTCTATGGCACAGACCCCTATCCGTGGCGACATGGAAATGTATCCGCGGCCAATTGAACTGAATGGGTCCGTAATTGCGGACCGTATTACAGTTTGTAATTACAGAGATTTTTTAAGGTCGTGTGCATCGGGCCTTAGATCCAGGCTGAATGGATACATACTGATCATGACCTGCCTAAGTAGAGTCGTGTGTTAATGAACCTTCCCTTACCCATCCTATCCCTCCACCCCCACCTTTAGGAAAGACACGTGACACCGAGGTTGGATGTGAAATGGCCACAGCAGCCGTTTATTAATTTCACAGTTTTATAAAAACAATTTAAATCCGAAACATTCGGATAACTAGTTAGGAATCCACCAGAGAATTCCTCCTAATAATTCACATGACCCAACATGGGTCAGAATCGTAAATAACAATTTTAACGTTAACATTAACCTGAGCAGAGGAAGTCCTTGAAGCCCTTTCAGATATTCCTTTTTTAAGAACACACCGAGTTAGCCATCTGCAAACCACCAATTACCTCCAGCCGTCAACCAGCTCGGAAGCACCGTTCACCTCTGCAGATGGCTCCAACCACTAGAAGTCCACTTCAAAGGGATAACACCCGATGAAGCCCTCAAGTGATATACCGACCACTAGAAGTCCACTTCAAAGGGATAACACCCGATGAAGCCTTCAAGTGATATACCTTCCACCAGAAGACCACTTCAAAGGGATAACACCCGATGAAGTCTTCAACCATGTACCTTTTTTGGGGGACGCATACCCCCGATGCGACCCCCCCACCATTTTGTACTGACTGGCCTCAAGGACTCCCCCCGCCACAGCGAAACAGGCCTTGACCACCTTAAGCCTGTGAGTTCCGCCACACCACCACCGCCCTTTCTATTCCTTCTGCTATCGCCAAGCTCCAAAGTTCAATGCCAACCTCGGTCAGATGAACCCCATCACTCCTCCAGAAGTTCCCCACTCCTGACTCCAAATCCCTGTGCCGCACGCAAATGCCCCCGTTTTTTGCTACAAAACGGGACACCGCCCGATTAACTTTAATGCGAGCCTTATTGACTCTCTCCACTGACCTAGCCAACCGCCAATGTTTCCTCGGGACTATGTCCGACCACACTATCACCAACTTGGGATAAGAAACCCACAAACACAACATATCGTGTTTGATGTCCCGCACCAACTCACGAAAGGGGCGGACTCCTAAGTCATTCCCACCCACGTGCAACACTAAGACCTCCGGAACCCTATCAAGCCGGGCATATGTCTGGAATTCCGCCAACACCCTGCTCCATGACATACCTCTAAATCCCAGCCAATGCACAACCGCATCCTGTCGCGGAATGCGCAACTGGCGACCGTCCGGGCGGACGTCCGCCCTCAAAGCTCCCCAGTGCACGTAAGAATGACCCAGCAACCACACCAAACACGGAGGCGAATCTGAAACAGAAAAACAATTAGACACCACCATATAAAACATTTCTTAAGCGTTAACAACAAACCTCATAACAAATGGGGGCGGACATAGGAGCTAAATCTGTTGGACTCCCATCGACCAATGCGCCGAACCCCTTCATCATCCAACCCCCAGCGCCCCGCTTCAGTTGCTGCGCCAATCCTGAAGGAATGAGATGAATATGAGACCGCCGCGACACCAACCGCCGTCAGACATTTTTTAAATACCGCTCCAAACTGAAACCTGGACAAAAACGACCCGTCCACATGACGTAACAAAGGCAAATCTGGAGACCCCGCTCGCGGCTTAAAACCCTGCATGCACTCTACTGGGCACATAACCGACCCCGGGAGGGCGAACAAAACTATCAGCTTACCCTTCCCTAATTGGTCAGTTTTTGACCGACGCAACCATACCTCCAGCCGATCTGCGAATAAGCTCACTTCCCCAGATCTCAGCCCCCCTGCCTGTTTGGTACTTGGCGACACCAACTCACCTACTCTAAATGCCCCAAAGAACGCTAACGAAAAAGCTAACCGAAACAAATCCCTTTCGTCTGAAGAACGACAGACCGATGCTAATGAACCGCCCAACGAGCTAAGCAACGCAAACGACACAGGCCTTCTACTATCCGCCTCCACTCTACCTCGGCGCAACCCCTTCAAAGCCTGTAGCACCAGAAATTCCTTAGATACATCTTGAAAGCCTCGCAACTTAAAACCAAACGCCACCGCAGATATGAACCGGTTCACCTTTGCCACTGAAAACCCCGCCTCCCAGGCGTCCCCTAACCAGTACAAAAGTGCCACCAACCTGTCTCTATCCGTATTGACGTCACCCAACTCTCTTACCCACTCCTCCCACTGCCTCCAACAAGCAGAATAAGCACTCCACGTCGTGCGCGCCAAAGACCTTTGTACCAGTTGTTCTACGGGACCGAGACCAGATCCCAAAGATGTTCCGGACAAGCCAAACCGATACGTTCCGCTCCCGGTGCCAATTGCCGAAACCGGTCCCACTGCGAGCGAGAAAGAGCATCAGCGATACAATTCCGTACTCCCGGTACATGCACCGCCACCACCCACGCGTTCAACGACAAACATACCAACACTAAATGTCGCAACAATTGAACTACCGGAGGAGAGGACACCGTGATGTTATTAATGGCCAGCACCACCCCCATGTTGTCGCAGTAAAAACGAACCTTCTTATCCCTGAGCCTGTCCCCCCAAATGGTTGCCGCCACCACGATGGGGAACAGCTCGAGCAGGGCCAGATTCCGCGTGAGTCCACTGGACACCCAACTAGCCGGCCATTGACCTGCGCACCACGGACCTCCCCCGTAAGCTCCAAAACCGCCCGCCCCAGCCGCATCCGTAAAAATATTCAAATCACTCGTATCCTGCGCTGGGGCCATCCACAGCGAGCGACCATTGTACTGGCCCAAGAAGTCATCCCAAACCTGAAGATCAGCTCGGTGCTCCTCCTTGAGCCGCACAAAATGATGCGGTGCACGCACTCCCGCCGTTGCCGCCGCCAACCGTCTACCAAACACCCTCCCCATTGGCATAATCCGGCAGGCGAAATTCAACTTCCCCAGCAGCGACTGAAGCTCCCGCAGCGTCATTTTCTTCAGTCTACAAGCCTGCCGTACCTCCAGCCTCAAAGCACCCAGCTTATCCGCAGGGAGACGACACTCCATTGCCACCGAATCTATTTCAATTCCCAAAAAACAAATCGTCGCTACCGGGCCCTCCGTTTTTTCTGGCGCCAAAGGGATCCCAAAATCCCTCGCCACCTTCTGTAGTGCATAAAGCAAATTACCGCAAACCAGCGAACCCCCCGGGCCAACGCACAAGAAATCATCTAAGTAATGGATCAACGAGTCGACCCCGGATACTCCCCTCGTTACCCACTCCACGAAGCTACTAAACGCCTCGAAGTATGCACAAGAAAGGGAACACCCCATCGGAAGGCACCGATCCACGTAAAAAGCCCCATTCCAAAAACAGCCCAACAGCCGTTGGCTTTCTGGATGAACTGGCAACAACCTGAACGCCGCCTCGATGTCGGTTTTTGCTAGCAGTGCGCCCGGACCCGCAGCCCGCACTAAACCCACCGCCTTATCGAATGAGGTATAGACTACGGAGCACAACTCGTGATCTATCCCGTCATTTACCGACGAACCCTTGGGATACGATAAGTGTTGAATTAAACGAAATTTTCCCGGCTCGCGCTTAGGAACAATACCCAACAGGGACACAACTAAATCTTTTACTGGCGGATCAACAAAAGGCCCTGACATGCGACCCAACGAAACTTCTTTTAACAATTTGTCCGACACGACCTTGGCATGCAAGTAAGCCGATTTTAAATTCCTCCGCTTAACCGGAACCTCATAAGGAGGCGGAGGAATAACGAAACCAACACAAAACCCCTCGTAAAGCAACTTAGCCGCCGCCCTATCCGGATACTCATTTAGATAAGGGGCCATCTTTTCCACCCTCACCGGTGACACCCCCTTAACCAGCCGCGGAGGACTGGTTCCCTGACCTCTTTTTTCGCATACATTTTGCCGCCCCGTGTGATGCACCATTACACTCGGAACACACGTGCTTGAACTTGCACGTGGCCCCGAACTTACACTGGCCTTCATTAAATTGCCAGCAAAACCCCGCCTTTCCCCCGCCGCCTTGTCCAACCTGACTAGACTGGCCTCCTTGGCCGGAGCTCCCGGGAAAGGACTGCCTAACCGGAGCCGTAACCCGTAACCAGAGAGCAATATCCTTCTGGTCCCACCGAATCGCCGGCCGAACCGCTTTCCGCTGACGGAATTGCTCATCGTATCGCAGCCACGCCTGGCCCCCATACGCCCTATGAGCCTCCCCAATGGCATCGAAATAACAAAACAACGCCGAACAATTTTCCGGCGCCTTTTCCCCTATCACACTGGCTAATATGGCGAATGCCTGCGACCAATTAACGAACGTCTGTGGGATAAGCCTATACCGCCGCCGTTCCTCCTCGTCCTTTTTACTCTCGTCCCGCTTGCTCTTATCCAAATTAAATTTAGCGAGCGGCAAGAGAGAAAAAATCTCAACATATTCGTCCTTCCAGATCCGCTCACGCACCTCCTGCTTTAAATGCGCCCCCAACGGACCTTCGAAACAAACATACACCTCCCCACGAGCACGATCATCAATACGCACCCGATCGCCATCTTTTTGCGCCTCGGTCTGTACCGACACCGCGACCGCCTCTCTAACCGCCGTTACGGGCCGCGCTTGTAACAATCCCACTTCCCTGGGACCCTCCCAAACTACCGCCAGGGACACTTCCGTGACTACCGGCGCCACCGCCCTATCTAGGCGCCCGACCAGCTCTCTCAAGCAACCCACTAAGTCTGCCAGACCCGCGCCATCGCGCCCGCCCGCGCCACTACCGGCCACCGATGCGACGCTAGCAACCCCCCCGCCGACACCCGACATAAAAATCGCTGGATATGACAATGATGGAGTTATACACTCACCGGGCTGCACAGGCGCTGTGTTCCCGTCAGCCGGACCCTCCTGACCTCGACGATACGCGTCCAGTTCACCTTCCTCCAGCTCTTCTCTCGCAGACGACTGGCCATCCCACCGACATCTTCGGAACGGAGATGATGAAGCGCTGACCGATGGGCCGGCAACGTGCCGCCCGACCGCTGGAACCCAGACTTCCGACCGGACCTGTTGCCTCGACGTCGCTGTAGATCTAGGCGTCCGTCTTGATGATCCTGAAGAAGCCTGCCCCCTGGCCGGAACATCACCAGGCGGGGCGGCCGTACCTTGTCCTCCGAATCTTCCATCCGATGGGGGAGGGGTGACAGGGAGCCCGGCCTGCGACTCCCTGCATACCGCCGGACCCCGTCGCGGTTTGTGATTCCTGCCAGGACGCAGGGCCTGGGAAGGGGCGGTCCTCCCAGCTGCCTGGCCTGCAGCGTCCGGGATCGGGCTCCCTCTGCGACGCCGTGTCCGCGGGACTGCCTCAGGACTGAGGCGCTCTGGAGGTCGGGACCGCCGGGAGGGACGGGTCGACCCGGCCTGAGTCGCCGTCACCCCCGGCAACGCTCTCTGCCTGCTCCGATCAGGAGCGGTTGTTGCCGACTCCCCCCCGCCGCCATAGTAAGGCTAGGAAGGGGGCCGGGGGAGGGGAGCCTGTCCCCTGCAACAGACCCCGAACGCCGGGCCTGATGTGGCGAAACGGCGTCCGGGATCCTCGTTAATGCAGCCACGGTCTCCTCCAGCCATCCGGGACCGTGGTGCACAGCAGCGGCACGCAGCCGCTCTAATAATAATGCCTCCGACATAGGGAGTAGCGCGGGCAACGGGGAGCTTGTCTGTCCCTGTGTTACTTCTCCCGCTGCTTCCGGCTCAATGCCGAAAACAGCGGGAAGCTCAGCAACGGCCCCCTGACTCCTCCTTGTCCCTCCTCCACCTCCTCCAAACTCTCCCTACAACTCTCCCTTAACTATTAACCCTTTCCCTACCAGGGAGGTCATGGAGGCTTCCCCTTAAGCCCTGCAGGCTGCGTCCAGCCTCTTCTTCAGTTTGCAACCAGTTCCTTTATATTTGTTGACCAAACCAATGTAATGAAAAATTCTACTCTGGTACAAGTCTTACAGGCATACATCATATTTGCTTTAACTTTTTTGGACTGCATGGTTTGTGCATTGGGATTACATTAAGCAGAGGTTTGCTTGAAGTCCTGTCTAATACGACAGATAACACATTGTAATATAATGATGAATTGTGCCAAATGACAAATACTACTCTGTATGTCTGAGAAATTCAGTTCTGCTGTATGATAGCGGCTAGATTATCCCATTTCCTCTCCCTTGACACTTCAACTGGAAGTGGGGTTATATGAGGTTTCTTGTTCTTAGCACTGTTTATCATTGTATTTACAGCTATGGGGTCAGCAATGCCATGAGCAGTGATCTCCGAACTTCCCTTACCAGGGCTCCAATAAAAAGTCATAGCAGAGTCAGTAGTGCAGTTTATTGATTTGCTCCTCAAAGACAATGGAGAGAGTTTATTTCCATTTTTACACCAGTTTCCTGACATAGAAAAGTTGCAAACTACACAAAAGTCACAATTTGGCGGGAAAAAATTAGACTTTTGTGACATTTCAGTCGCTCGTTGACCTTTCCTTAAAAGTGGGTGGAGCTTAGTGGAAGGAGCTGGGCCATCACATTCCGACTAATTAACTGTAATTTACATAGCTGGTGAAGATTTAACTTTCCTGGCGCACAAATGGCCAGAGATACATCTAATTTATTAAGAGGCGTGCGTATGACGCCTGTCTTAGTAAATATTCCCCAATATCCTTATTTCTCGAAGACCACGCATTAATTTTTCTGCTTGAATAATGACTTTTCTCAAAAAAGCCTTTGGGACTTTCATGCCCAGTATGTGTTGACTACTAACTTGTTAAAACCTGTTACAAAAATGTTATAAATCTAATGACTGAAAAACCCAGTCGTGATGCAGCCAGCTGACATGACACTTAACGCTTTGACTGCCATTTCACTATTATATCACATTACATTCTCAGTCACCCCCTCTTGTGCTCATTTTTGTCACTCAGTGATATGACAGTCTCATGGGTCAGTTTGGCGGTGACAGCTCCCACTGTCAACTAGGAATGTGACATTTGATCACTAAAGGGCAAGACTGTGGGAGACTGCTGAACTTGGAACACCAAACCCCACAGCTGGACCCACATCTGCTTATATAGATCTATATAGTTTTCTATTTATATTGCAGTCTTTTGAAGCAGGAGACAGGCCAGAGTGAGAGCATGACTTGCAGACAATACTGTCACAGATACCTTCCAAAGTAAAAGGAACCTTATTTAGGAAAAAGATTAGCTTTGCCCCTTTTATAAGGCGAGGCCATTACATGCATATTCCTGTATCCTCTGACATCCTTATCTGAGTCTCTTCCTTCCTGATTTTTAGAGGCCCTGTAACATTTAGTAAATGCAGGTAGGATTTGGACTGAAGGTAGGGGTGGGTCACTGTAAGGTCGGACATGGTTTTGATGGAGCTCCTGTGAGGTACAGATGTAGCCAAGTTTATCTTGACTCTGATAACTTGCTGCTGCATGATATCACACAACAAAAGTCATTGAAAAAGTCAAGTTAAAGTTTCTTGCCACTGTGTATTATTAATGCGTTAAAACTCAAGATAGAGATCACTATATCTGCACAGAGGACTAGTGGGAGGGAGGCTAGTATGGTATATACTGTATATGGGAACAGTTAGTTGCAAAAGGTTGCTTGGAATGATATTCTTGGAACACCCCTTCACACTGTGTTGTCTCTAACATACACAGGACCCGCTCTCAGCCAAGCCGTCAGTTCACTTCACTGACAGATTCAGCTGATAGCGAAAGATGCAGCTTCTATGTATAGAGGATACATAAAAGCTGTAATGGAAAAACGAAAGAAAATGTTTAGTAAAAGTCAATTAAAAAAACATTTATAATCACTTAAAACATGAACTTAATAAAGAACAAAAAGCCTTCAAATGTGTACATAGCCTTTGCTTTAAAGGGAACTGTATAGATCTGAATGCAGTAAACTTCCCTTAGTGGCAGCTGCAAGGAGCAGCTATGACAGTGTTACAGCAAGCACTGGAAGCAAATTTGGGCCAGCCCCCTCTCAGCACTGGCCACCATAGCAGTCAGCTGCCTTGCCTCAATGGTAAGTATGCCACTGCCTTGCACATACCCCTACTGTTCCTCCGCAGCCTACCTGCCAGTAAAGTCTCCCTATTTGTCCCCTTCTCCTCAGGCTCATTGCTCCCTTAGGTTAGCTCTTTGTGTATTTAGGGGCTATCCATAGTGCATATAGGACTCATGGTGACTCTTCCTGGTAGGCAATTACCCTTTATGACTGAGATGAGTTGAGATGCGCAGGTCACAGATATTTGGATCCATTTAATGATAGTGCAGAAGACTGTCCCTACCTTTCAAGCTGGGGGTGCTGCAGACTTCTGTGGTTTCTTCTCTAGCTTTGCAGTGTGGACATGCTGACTTTACATTGAAGGGTGCTGTCACTTTACACAACATATATCATCATGAAGGCTCCTTCTGCGATGGCAGCCACACTACATTGCTTTAAAAAGTTGCAGACCCAGACCTGCATTCAATGCGATGGTGGGCGAGAGTACACTTTGAGCAGTAACCTAGCAGGCAAGAAGGAGCCCTCATTAGGACAATATTTGTTTCAGTTTCTTTATTCATTTCGGGTTTAGGCCTGGCCCTGTTTTTCCATTAAGATGCTTACCATTAAATGTTGTTGAAAAAGTTTTCCCAAAGGTCACTTCTCGTTGAGGAGATTAGAAAGAACCTTGTTGCTGTTTCTTTTGAAACAGGAGGAATGTTTTTTGTTACTGCTGGAAAAGTTTGATATTGAATTGATGATTCACCTGCTGCCAGTGCATTGGGATTGTTTCCACCTGCTGAGTTGTCAACTGGATGGTCAGTATTAGGCCTAATTCACACGATGTGTCTGTTTTGCGCGCGTAAAAAATGCAGCGTTTTTCCTGCGTTGCAGTTCCGTGTGACATGAGTGTATGGTGCTTGTCATGCGTTTCTTACATCAGCAAAATAAAATGAAGGAGGTGGTTTTATTTTTCTCATCATTTCTTTAGCAACTGTTGCGTGAATCATGCACAGCACACGGATGTGTGCTGTCCGTGACTTTCACTCACCCATTGACTTCAATGGGTGCGTGATGCGCAAAAAAACGCACAAGTATAGGACATGCAGTGAATGTCCGTGTGACGTGTGTTATTTTCATGTGTGTATCACGGACGTGAAATACGCTCGTGTAAATAAGGCCTTACTCTGACATGTGCCTGCTCTGTATCTACTTTGTGGTTTTTCGTTTCTACCGTTTAGTATTCATTTCAAGTCTTGTTTCTACGTCCAATGGATTTGCTTTGTTGCCAGTTCTTTTTAGTCTGAAGTGTAATGTCTGTAAGGATCAGCAGGTTTGTGGACCCACTGGGCTGCTCCACCTGATTGACTTAGGGCCACCTCTCTGGGCGTTGTCTAAGCAGCCTCCCCGATATTTACCCTTTAACCCCTATGAGACTGCCAGGTTGCTACCTCTTGAGGTGGTCCCGGCGGAGTAGCTGCTGGCCAGACAGATACAAGACAGGCACAGGTAGATGGTCCGTTGATGGATGGAGGCATGCACCTGAGGAATTACACAATACCTGACCATTATTACTTGTAGCTGCCAGTTTTTAGCAGTTTTCTCCCTCTGCAGACTCTATCTCTAATTCTCACTTTTCCCTGAGCTAGTGGGTGGAGTCTAACTGCTATAATGTCTTCTATACACACAGAGAAGAGGAAAATTCTTCTCTCTTATCTATCTATCTATCTATCTATCTATCTATCTATCTATCTATCTATCTATCTATCTATCTATCTATCTATCTATCTATCTATCTATCTATCGGCGTAACTACCACCGTAGCAGCCGTAGCAGCTGCTACGGGGCCCGCGGCATGAGGGGGCCTGTGTCGCACGCCGGCACGGGCCCCCACCATGGCCGGAGGCTCCGCTAGCAGCTGCTATGGCTGCTACAGCGGGATGCCACTGAACACTACGGCAGAGCAGGGAGGTATCTCCCCGCTCTGCCAGTAAAGAAAAGACATGTATCCCCTATCCACAGGATAGGGGATACATGTGTGATCGCTGGCAGCGATAAGGAGAACGGGGGACCGAAAGTCCCCTGAAGTTCTCCATCACAAACCTCGGACTTCCGGGGTCTGTGTCGGCAGCTCCGTAGAAATGAATGGAGTACCGATCGCGCTTCTGCGCATGCGTGACCAGCGCTCCTTTCATTTTTATTGAGCTGCGCAGACGCCGGAGTCAGAGGTTAGTCATGGAGAACTTTGGGGGACTTTCGGTCCCCCGTTCTCCCTATCGCTGCCAGCGATCACACATGTATGCCCTATCCTGTGGATAGGGCATACATGTCTTTTGTAGGACAGCCTGTAGGTCGCATTTTTTTGGGGGGTTGGAGAAGCTGAGTGAGAGTAATCCAATAATGGAGTAGCAACAGGGAAATCAAATTCCCCCTTCTTCTTCTCTGTGTCTGTTGTGCCTTAGAAAGATAAAGGCTGCTGTAAACACAGCCTCAGAGGGCATATTTCCCGTCACTGTCATCCACAGGCTGTACTAAAGATCCACGTTCTACGAATACATAATAGAGCACCCCTAGAAGTCGACTGGCTTATACCAGGGACATACACAGGTTTTTTTCTCACAGTTTCATGCGGGAACATAAGAGAAATAATTGGGATACAATAAATTGCATTCTGAATTAGAGAAATGCTCCTCCAGAAACATTGCTTCTAGAGGAGTATACAGATGCTGTCAGTATACAGATGCTCTATGGCGTTCCCTACAGGGGGGGGCTGTATGGTGTTATCTACAGGAGGGACTGTATGGCGTTATCTACAGAGGGGGCTGTATGGCGTTATCTACAGAGGGGGCTGTATGGCGCTATCTACAGGGGGGGCTGTATGGCGTTATCTACAGGAGGGACTGTATGGCGTTACCTACAGGGGGGGGCTGTATGGCGTTCCCTACAGGAGGGAGCTGTATGGCGTTCCCTACAGGGGGGGCTGTATGCCGTTCTCTACAGTGGGGACTGTATGGCGTTCTCTACAGGGGGGGCTATATGGTGCTATCTACAGAGGGGCCTGTATGGCGCAATCTACAGAGGGGGCTGTATGCCGCTATCTACAGAGGGGGCTGTATGGCGCTATCTACAGAGGGGGCTGTATGGCGCTATCTACAGAGGGGGCTGTATGGCGCTATCTACAGAGGGGGCTGTATGGCGCTATCTACAGGGGGGCTCTATGGCGTTATCTACAGGGGGGCTGTAAAAAAGGCACTATCTACAAGGGGGAGTTGTGTGACACCCAGGGGAGGGGGGCCCCAGTCAAAAGTTTGCAATGGGGCCCAGTCTTTCCTAGTTACGCCCCTGTATCTATCTATCTATCTATCTATCTATCTATCTATCTATCTATCTATCTATCTATCTATCTATCTATCTATCTATCTATCTATCTATCTATCTATCTATCTATCTATCTGTGTGTCTCTGCCTTTCTCTCTCTCTCTCTCTCTCTGCTCCTGCTCCCTCCTCCTCCCTCCTTTCTCCATAGACCTCCTGCTGCCTCCAGCTAAAAATCCACTATTTTCTTCTTTCTTAACCCCTTCCCGCACCTTGATGTTAATGCACGTCAATGTGTGCAGTAAGTTCGCGCACCTTGACGTGCAGTAACGTCTGTGCTTTGATAGTTAACCGCCGCGCGGCGCTACACCGCAGCGGCGGTTAACTGTGCAGGGTGTCTGCCCTGCAGTCCCCGTTGCCGATCAGCGGCCCAACGCCGCTGATTTCGGCAGTTAACCTCTTAATTGCGGCGTTCGATTTTGAACGGCACAATTAAGGTGTTTAGCGCCGATCGGCAGCCCCCACGTGAAATCACGGGGGCTGGCGATGGTACCCATGGCAACCGGACGCCAGACAATGGCTTCCGGGCTGCCATGTACAGAAGCCTATGAGGACCAGCCTCTGCTGGTCCTGCTAGGCTTCCTGTCAGTGTGACAGTTACGTCACAATGACAGTTGGAATGCATTACACTACGTGTGTAGTGTAATGTATTCCAGCAGCTATCAGAGCTTCAAGTCTAAGTGTCCCCTAGTGGGACAAGTGAAAAAAGTAAAAAAAAGAATAAAAATGTTTTTAAAAAAGTGTAAAAATAAAAGTTAGAAGTAATATAAACAAGAACTCCTTTTTTTCCTGATCAAGTGATCAAAAAGTCGCATGTACGCCAAAATAGTACCGATACAAACTACTACCCGTCCCACACAAAACAAGCCCTTACACAGCTTTTTTTTACTGAAAAATAAAAAACTTATGGCTTTCAGAATATGGTGACACAGAAAATAAATTATTTTCTAAATAAGTTATTTTATTGCGCAAACGCTGCAAAACATAGAAAAACGATATACATATGGTATCGCTGTAATCATACCGACCCGCAGAAAAAATATAATGGTCATTTATAGCCCAGGGTGAACGCTGTAAAAAAGAAATAAAAATCATTGTCAGAATTGATGTTTTTTGGTCACCTGGCTTGCCGAAAAATGGAATAAAAAGTGATCAAAAAAATGGCATGTACCACAAAATGGTACCAATGAAATCTACAGATTGTCCCGCAAAGAATAAGCCCTCACACGGCTCCGGTAGTGAAAAAATAAAAAAAGTTCTGGCTCCCAGAATATGGCGATGCAAAATGTGCAGGGTTCCAAAAGCTTATAAGTGCCACAAAGGCCACATATCTGCAGATTATTATTTATTTACCACATTATTATACCCTCTTATTATGCCCTGATGTTCTCTGCACAGATTACATATGCCCCCACATTATAAACTGAAATACCACCAAAACGCCAGAGCTACTACCAAGCAAAATCTGCGCCCCAAAAGCCAAATGCCGCTCCCTCCGTTCTGAGCCCTACAGCGTGCTCAAACAGCCGTTTACGTCCACGGATATGGCATCGCCATACCCGGGAGAACCCGGTTAAAATTTTATAAGGTATTTGTGGCACAAACTGGGCACAACATATAGTGCACTAAAATGGCAGATGAGTGGAAAATTGTAATTTTCACTCTGCACCTTCCGTTGCGCATTAAACCCTTCGCGCACCACGACTTAATAGCATGTTGTGGTGTGGGGGGTGATATATGGAGCGTCTCACGCGCTGAGCCCGCGCCATATGCTGCGGGTGTCATCTGTGTATTACAGCTGATACTCGGGACTAACGGACAGAAACAGCCAACACGCTGTTACAGGAGCCTGTAAAAATGACAATATACTGCAATACATTAGTATTGCAGTGTATTCTACCAGTGATCTAACGATTGCTGGTTGAAGTCTCCTAGGGGGAATAATAAAATGTGTAAAAACAAAAGTAAATAGTTATTATTAGTGGAAAAAATGTAATAAATATTTGAAGTCCAAAAATAAACCCTTTTCAAATTTTTTCTCTAAAGTAATGTAAAAAAAAATAAATACACAAAATTGGTATCGCTGCGTCCGTAAAAGTCCAAGCTATTACAATATACCATTATTGAACTCGCATGGTGAACACTGTGAAAAATAAAGCATTTTAAACTGCAAAATCACAGTTTTTTGGTCACCTTCGCTCTACCAAAAAATGTAATAAAAATTGCTCAAAAAGTCTTATGTACCAAAAAATGGTACCAATAAAAACTACAGCTCCTCCCGCAAAAAATAAGCCCTCACACCACTCTATTGACGGAAAAATGTGGCTCTCTGAAAGCGGGGAGGAAAAACGAAAAAGAAAAACATGGATCAGTTCGGAATGGGTTAATCAGTTTCTAATGAAAAAAACATTTATGACCACATGTGGGGTATAGCCATACTCGGGAGAAACTGCTTTACAAATGTTGGTGTGCATTTTCTCCTTTATCCTTTGTGAAATTGAAAAAATTCAACATTTCAGTGGAAATAATGTTGATATTAATTTTCACGGCCTAATTCTAATAAATTCTGCAAAAGACGTGTGGGGCCTAAATGCTCACTATACCCCTAGATAGATTCCTTAAGTGGTGTAGTTTCTCAAATGGGGTTACTTTTGGGGGGTTTCCACTGTTTCGGTCTCTCAGTGGGTTTGCAAATTCGACATGACACCCAAAATCTATTCCAGCTAAATTTGTGCTCCAAAAGCCAAATAGCGCTCCTTCCTTTCTAAGCCCCGGTGTGGGTCCAAACAGCAGTTTATTACCACATATGGGGTATTTACGTAATCAGGATAAATTGCTTTACAAATGCTAGGGTGCTTTTTCTCCTTTATTCCTTGTAAAAATTAAAAATGTCTAAGTTCCTACAGAAAAAAAAGTAGATTTTTACCTTTACAGACTAATTCCAATGAATTCAGCAAAATAACTGTGTGGTCAAAATGCTAACTTTACCCCTAGAAAAATTCCTTGAGGAGTGTAGTTTCCAAAATGGGGTCACTATTGGGGGGTTTCCACGGTTTTCATCCCTCCAGTGCATCACAAACGCGACACGACACTGAAAACTCTTCCAGCAAAATCAGAAATCCAAAATCCAAATGGTGCTCCTTCTCTTCTGAGGCCTTCTGTGGGTCCAAACAGCAGTTTATTACCACATATGGGGTATTGCTATAATCGGAAGAAGTTACTTTACATATGTTGGGGTGTTTTTTCTACTTTATTCCTTGCAAAAATTAAAAATGTCTACGTTTTTTCACAAAAAAAGTAGATTTTCATCTTCACATACTAAATAAAATAAATTTAGCAAAAAAACTGTGGGTTCAAAATCCTAACTATACCCATAGATAAATTCCTTGAGGGGTATAGTTTCCAAAATGGGGTCACTTTTGGGGGGTCTTTACTGTTTTGGTACCACAAGACCTCTTCAAACCTGACATGGTGCCTAAAATAAATTCTAAAAAAAGGAGGCCCCAAAATCCACTAGGTGCTCCTTTGCTTCTGAGGCCTGTGTTTCAGTCCATTACCACACTAGGACCACATGTGGGATATTTCTAAAAACTGCAGAATCTGGGCAATAAATATTAAGTTGCATTTCTTGGGTAAAACCTTCTGTGGTACAGAAAAAATGTATTACAAATGAATTTTCGAAAAAAAAAAAAAAAGAAATTTGTAAATTTCACCTCTACTTTGCTTTAATTCCTGTGAAACACCTAAAGGGTTAAAACACTTTCTGAATGCTGTTTTGAATTCTTTGAGGGGTTCCGTTTTCAAAATCGGGTGATTTATGGGGACTTTCTAATATATAGGGCCCTCAAAGCCACTTCAGATCTGAACTGGTCCCTGAAAAAATAGGCTTTTGAAATTTTCTTGAAAATATGAAAAATTGCTGCTAAAGTTCTAAGCCTTGTAACGTCCTAGAAAAATAAAAGAATGTTCAAAAAACGATGCAAACATAAAGTAGACCTATGGGAAATATAAACTAGTAAGTATTTTGTGTGGTATTACTATCTGGTTTACAAGTAGATACATTTAAATTTAGAAAAATGCTAATTTTTGCTAATTTTCTCTAAATCTTGGTGTTTTTTACAAATAAATATTGAATTTATCGACCAAATTTTTTTCCCTAACATAAAGTACAATATGTCACGAGAAAACAATCTCAGAATCACTTGGATAGGCAAAAGCATTCCGGAGTTATTACCACATAAAGTGACACATGTCAGATTTTAAAAATCGGCTTCGTCCTGAAGGCCAAAACAGGCTCAGTCCTGAAGGGGTTAATCTTGATTTAACCAAAGTACGCTTACATGCCCTTATCATATCCTACCTTGATTACTGTAACATCATCCTATTTTCCCTTCCCTCTAACATTCTTGCACCTATCCAATACATTCTTTACTCTGCTGTCCTGTTAATCCACCTCTCCCCTTGGTCCTCTGTTGCCAGTAATTTCAAAATACTGACAATTACATACAAGGCAGTCCACATACTGCCCCCATACATCTCTGTCCTTATTAACGCACAATGCTTAGTCCTCTTAAGACCGTTTTCTCCCTCTCTCCTTTTGTCTCCCCCTCACATCATCCTCTCTAAAATGTCTTCAACGCATTTGCCACTATTCTGGAACTACCCCAACACAGCAGACTGTTTCCCTCTATTCAAACTGTCAAAAGCAACCCAAAAACCACCTCTTCGAAAAAGCATATAAACTGCAAAACACTGCCACCACTATACAACTATATAAGCATCTTCTAACCTCAACTCCTTTCTCCATCTCCATATAGTTCGCAACACCTCTGTGGCAGGGCCCTCTCTACTGCTGTGCCAGTTTGTTACTTTGTAAGCTGATGCAGTATATTGTATTTCCCTGTTTTTATCATTTATTCATGTTATGTATATAAGCCCCTCTCTTTTTTTATATGTTCAGTGCCCTGGAAGTTGATGGTGCAGTAAAATAAATAATAATAATCATTGCTAATTATACTTTATACCCCTAGGGCCACTGGGTTATCTCCCTTGCAGTTTTAGAAGTTTAGTGCATGGGCCTAAGACTGAAGGGAGTGTTGGATCACTTTAAAGCCAGAGCATATAGGTGTTGTGACGTAAATACATATCTTAGATCTCACTCAAATCACAAAAATATATACAGACCTCTAAATAAATACAGACCACTAGAGAACTTAACCCCTTAGTGTCTAAGCCTGTTTTGGCCTTCAGGACCAGCCCCATTTTTGCAAATCTGACATGTGTCACTTTATGTGGTAATAACTCCAGAATGCTTTTACCTATCCAAGCGATTCTGGGATTGTTTTCTCGTGACATGTTGTACTTTATGATACTGAAAAAATTTTGTCATTAAATTTAATATTTATTTGTAAGAAACGCCAAGATTTAGAGAAAATTAGCAAAAATTTGAATTTTTCTAAATTTTAATGTATTTACTTGTAAAACAGATAGTAATACCACACAAAATACATACTAGTTTATATTTCCCATATGTCTACTTTATGTTTGCGTCATTTTTTGAACATTCTTTTATTTTTCTAGGACGTTACAACGCTTAGAACTTTAGCAGCAATTTCTCATATTTTCAAGAAAATTTCAAAAGGCTATTTTTTCAGGGACCAGTTCAGTTCTGAAATGGCTTTGAGGGCCTTATATATTAGAAAGTCACCATAAATCACCCCATTTTGAAAACTGCACCCATCAAAGTATTCAAAACAGCATTCACAAAGTATTTTAGCCCTTTAGGCGTTTCACAGGAATTAAAGCAAAGTAGAGGTGAAATTTACAAATTTCATTTTTTTTCTTCAAAAATTCATTTGTAATAAATTTTTTCTGTACCACAGAAGGTTTTACCCAAGAAATGCAACTCAATATTTATTGCCCAGATTCTGCAGTTTTTAGAAATACCCCACATGTGGCCCTAGCGCGGTCATGGACTGAAACACAGGCCTCAGAAGCAAAGGAGCACCTAGTGGATTTTGGGCCTCTATTTTATTAGAATATATTTTAGGTACCATGTCAGGTGTGAGGAGGCCTTGTGCTGCCAAAACAGTGGAAACACCCCAAAAGTGACCCCATTTTGGAAACTATACCCCTCAAGGAATTTATCTATGGGTATAGTTAGCATTTTGAACCCACAGTTTTTTTGCTAAATTTATTTGAATTAGTATGTGAAGGTGAAAATCTACTTTTTTTGTGAAAAAATTAGGAAATTTTAAATTTTTACAAGGAATAAAGTAGAAAAAACACCCCAACATATGTAAAGCAATGTCTTCCGATTATAGCAATACCCCATATGTGGTAATAAATTGCTGTTTGGACCCACAGCAGGCCTCAGAAGAGAAGGAGCACCATTTGGATTTTGGATTTCTGATTTTGCTGGAATAGTTTTCAGTGCCGTGTCACGTTTGCAATGCACTGGAGGGAAGAAAACCGTGGAAACCCCCCAATAGTGACCCCATTTTGGAAACTATACCCCTCAAGGAATTTATCTATGGGTATAGTTAGCATTTTGAACCCACAGTTTTTTTGCTAAATTTATTTGAATTAGTATGTGAAGATGAAAATCTACTTTTTTTCTGAAAAAAGGTAGCCATTTTTAATTTTTACAAGGAATAAAGGAGAAAAAGCACCCTAGCATTTGTAAAACAATTTCTCCTGATTACGTAAATACCCCAAATGTGGTAATAAACTGCTGTTTGGACCCACACCGGGGCTTAGAAGGGAAGGAGCGCTATTTGGCTTTTGGAGCTCAAATTTAGCTGGAATGTTTTTGGGTGTCATGTCGAATTTGCAAAGCCCCTGAGAGACCGAAACAGTGGAAGCCCCCCAAAAGTAACCCCATTTGGGAAACTACACCACTTACGGAATCTATATAGGGGTATAGTGAGCATTTAGGCCCCACACGTCTTTTGCAGAATTTATTAGAATTAGGCCGTGAAAATTAATATCAACATTATTTCCACTAAAATGTTGAATTTTTTCAATTTCACAAAGGATAAACGAGAAAATGCACCCCAACGTTTGTAAAGCAATTTCTCCCGAGTACGGCAATACCCCACATGTGGTCATAAATGTTTTTTCATTAGAAAGTAATTAACCCTTTACGAACTGATTCATGTTTTGCTTTTTAGTTTTTCCTCCCCGCTTTCCAAGAGCCACTACTTTTTTATTTTTCTGTCAATAGAGCGGTGTGGGGGCTTTTTTTTTGCGGGACGAGCTGTCGTTTTTATTGGTACCATTTTTTGGTACGATGCCATATCGGTGGACATAAACGGCTGTTTGGGCACGCTGTAGGGCTCAGAAGGGAGGGACGCCATTTGGCTTTTGGAGCGCATATTTTGCTTGGTAGTAGCTCTGGCGTTTTGATGGTATTTCAGTTTATAATGTTGGGGCACATGTAGGCTGGGCAAAGTACATCAGGGGCATAATAAGAGGGTATAATAATGGTTGTAAATAAATAATAACCCACAGATATGTGGCCAGTGTCGCACTGATAAATGGTGCCCGATCTTATCCACTTTTGGAACACTCTGTACATTTTGCATCGCCATAATCTGGGAGCCGGAACTTTTTTTATTTTTTCACCACCGGAGCCGTGTGAGGGCTTATTTGTTGCGGGACAATCTGTAATTTTCATTGGTACCATTTTGGGGTACATGCGATTTTGTTGATCACTTTTTATTCAATTTTTCGGCAAGCCAGGTGACCAAAAACCATCAATTCTGACAATGATTTTTATTTATTTTTGACGGCGTTTACCCTGGGCTATAAATGACTATTATACTTTATTCTGCGGGTCGGTACGATTACGGCGATACCATATGTATATAGGGTTTTTTATGTTTTGCAGCGTTTGAGCAATAAAATAACTTATTTAGAAAATAAATGTATTTTCTGTGTCACCATATTCTGAGAGCCATAACTTTTTTATTTTTCAGTCAAAAAAGCTGTGTAATGGCTTGTTTTTTGCGGGACGGGTTGTAGTTTGTATGGGTACTATTTTGGCGTTCATGCGACTTTTTGATCACTTTTTATTACGTATTTTGTGAGGGGTGGTGACCAAAAAATAGTGATTCTGGCATTGTTTTTCGTTTTGTTTTTTTTGCGTGGTTCACTGTGCGGGAAAAATAATATTATAGTTTTATAGTTGGGGTCGTTACGAACGCGGTGATACCAAATATGTGTACTTTTTTTTTACGTGTTCATTTTTTTTCCTATAATGAAAGACTTATTATAGGAAAAAAAGCAGTTCTTGTTTATATCACTTATAACTTTTATTTTTACACTTTTTTTAAAACATTTTTATTCTTTTTTTTACTTTTTTCACTTGTCCCACTAGGGGACACTTAGACTTGCAGCTCTGATCGCTGCTGGAACACATTACACTACACACGTAGTGTGATGCATTCCAACTGTCATTGTGACGTGACAGTCACACTGACAGGAAGCCTACGACGACCACCCTTAGGGTGGTCCTCATAGGCTTCTGTACATGGCAACCCGGAAGCCATTGTCTGGCGTCCGGTTGCCATGGGTACCATCGCCAGCCCCCGTGATTTCACATGGGGGCTGCCGATCGGCGCTAAAGACCTTAATTGTGGCGTTCAAAATCGAGCGCCGCAATTAAGGGGTTAACTGCCGATATCAGCGGCGACAGGCCGCTGATCGGCAACGGGGAGAGCAGGGCTGACACCCTGCACAGTTAACCGCCGCTGCGGTGTAGCGCCGCGCGGCGGTTAACTGTCAAAGCACTGCCGTAACTGTACGTCAAGGTGCGCGAACTTACTGCTCACCATGACGTACAGTTACGTCATGGTGCGTTAAGGGGTTAAACTAATAGAGCTCACAGACCAGGCCTTCCTTTTACCCTATAAATAAATACCTAAAAAAAATACAGTTTCCCCCAAATCCCTAAATACAATAAAACCCCTTAAAATAAGACCCCCAGACTCCCTAAATGGACCTACTACAGAAGAAATACCCCCTGAAGAAATAGACCGCAGACCAGAACGCCTTAAAAATATAGATCCCCTTAACACAGACCCCAGACCAGATCCCTTTATACAAACCCCAGCCCAATCCATATAGAGACCACAGACCCTCTTATATAGACCCCCTTATTCAGACCCTAGATTAGATAACCGTTTAAACAGATCACAGACAGCCGTTGCAGATACTCACCTATCCCCGTTCCTTCACTGCACTCCCAGGAGCTGCTGCAGGAAGTTGCAGGAAACTCTAGCCAGTGCACTCCCTGCACCTGCCTACTTGACTTCGCCTCCTTCCTCCGATTGGTTCCTGAACTCTGTGGGGAACCATCATTGGTACCACTCCCTTATCCTTTCGTCTGACATGATGGCTAGGGATTGGTAAGTTGCCTGTGACAGGCAAGTTGGAACCGGTGTCCCATTCTTTCCCTGGTTGTCAGAACACTCGTTAGGGTCTAAAATCTGGCCATTAATATGGACGGTGAAAAATTAATACTGCCACAGGCCTGCTGAGCTAAATACCCACTGGGCCGGAGGTTTACCGGCCAGATGGCAATGCTACTCAGAACATACATCACAGCTCTGACATCAGTATCATAAAGAATCTAAAATGTAAGTAGTTTCTAAACCTGTACTCGCAGTATTTTATATAATTCTTCCTGTCCCTGAGTTTGGGCTAACCATCAACTAGTTCAAATTTGTGTATGATTTTTTTTCTCTTCACAAATCAGTTATTTCCATGTTTCACAGCTTGGAACAATTTAAGCTAATCTTTCATGGTAGAAAAAGACAATGAGTCCTTTATATACAATCATAAATCCATTCATTCTTCTTATCACATCTTTGCCTGTGGCTTAGGCAGAGGGAATAAATTATTACGACGTATCTCACATGAACTATACAAATACCGTTCTGATGTATATCTAGCCTGATTATTACACTCTCCTCTGTGTTTGCATGTAAAGATTACAATTTAAGCTTTTATGAATTTGTATGATATAAAGACATGGCAACATCTTACTTGCATTCAAAGGGCTTAATATATGTAAATAGATGGCAAACCACACCATATAAACCAGGGGTCTCAAACTCGGCCGGGTAAGTGGGCCACATATAGAAAAAATGGGAAGTTCACGGGCCACATTACTTTCAAATTTGATACAATACTAAATTATTGTTAATAGATTAGTTATTTGAACTACTATAACACTATATTACTATAATAAGAATACTAAATTACTATAATAATACCGCTAGGTTTAAAATTTGAGAGAATTCTCCACGTGCTTATTTCAACAATCCAGTTTTCCAGTTTAAGTGTCGCTAAATGCAGTCCGGTGGCTCAGTTGGCAGCGTTTGGCAGACACACATGTCAAGATTGGGCAGCCACTTTTTAGATGCCACAGAGTCCTCTGTAGATAGTGCCACAGAGTTCTCTGTAGATAGTGCCACAGAGTCCTCTGTAGATAATGCCACAGTGCCCTCTGTAGATAATGCCACAGTGCTCTCTGTAGATAATGCCACAGTGCCCTCTGTAGATAATGCAACACACCCACTTATAGATAAAGCCACAGTGCCCTCTGTAGATGCTGCCACAGTGCCCTCTGCAGATAATGCCACACACACACACTCCTTGTAGTGTCTGTCCGTGCGCTTGTGTCGGGCGGAGTGTCCTGGTTTCCTTTCGATCTGTGCGTCTGTATCTGGAGGGGCGTGTCTCCGCGGCGTCAGGATGACGCGCTGTCAGGGGTCTGCCACGGGCTCTCCTGTTCCTGACACATGACGCCAACTACCACAGACTCCATACTTCACGTGACGTATGTTTACCCATATGATTGGACGGCTATTCATTTAAAGGGGAGGCCCCTGCTGGAGAGACGCCACCCCCAGACGAAGGCATTTCGTCGAAACGCGCGTCGGGACTGACGTTCTCTCCTTGCAGAGGGCTACTATGGGTATGTTACATGTTCTATTCTCTGTGTACTACTTTGCTCAAACTGCCTGTATCATCACTGACCGCACTTGTATTTACTAGCAAGCTACTACATGTTGATTTCCAGCAATAGGCTGGTGTTTTGATGTCATATCCCAGCCATTTGCAGTCAGTTTCAGCAGAGTCTCCACTGTTGCTTTGATACATACGATGCATTCTTGCACGTTACTATTTACATAGAAGCTGCTACTATTTTTCTTGTTAGGCCTATTGGGCTTAAAGTACATTGAATATACTCATTGTATTGCTATGTTTTGTCATTTGTATGTCCTCTGTAATTGACAGACGTTTTTATTCATGCTCAGCATGATTCATCTTTTAATGTTGTCATATTCAATAAAATTTATATATGTTTCTCTAAAATCACAATGTGTTAATTGACCCTACAGTTTATAGGTTTTCTATAATTTGATCAGGGCAATACACCAAGGTTCACTTGGTTTCATTAAGGTCTAGTGTTAGATACAGGTACTAACACAGTATATATTCACATATATATATCAACTAGACTTTTCCTGCATGTACCAGTAGGTTTATGTTGGCTAATTCTTTACTGTGTTTCTCACAGACTCAAGTACATCAGGATCCATGGATCACAAAGCTAGGGAACGCATCTGGCGTTCTCAAATGGATCAGGTTTTTAACGATGAGTCATCTCAGCTTGTTTTTAATGGTCAAGGGAATGTGGGCGAGTTACAGAACAAATATAAAAATCTACTCCATCGCCGCATGAGAATATGGTGGGATAAAATCTTTTTGGAGAATTATTCTCAAAGAAAATTAATCCCCAGAGGCCTCAGAGTCCAGATCTTTCCCTCTTTCCCCATTGATGATGTCACTTTCGTTGCTAAGTGGGAGGAGGTCTGTAACCAGAGTTCATTCAAATTTATGGAGCTGTTAGTTAATTTGAATCAAACAACACTAGATCAGCTTGATATGGAGATTGAGGTAATACAATCTCATCTTAAAGAAAAAATGACCCCCGAAGGCCTTGCCAGCTTCAATCTCAGATTAGAACAACAGTTCAGTCAATGGGAGAAAGAAATCAAAGACATGAAGTCCAAAAAATTCTCTAGAGATACTAGCGATGATGCTCAACAGGGAGTATATAAATGGAGAAAAAGCCTTCCATTCAACCAGAGCAATCGCTCTATGTCCACAACATCAATCTCATCTCAGAGGGAATCCGATGGAGGGTTGCGGCAGCGGCCCTACCATACTTATGGCACAAGACAAAAAAGAAAACTAACGTATAGACAAGCCTCTAACAAAAGAAAACCCGATGTTGATAAAGCTTCAAACGCTCTCAAGGTGATTAATCTTTCTAACCACACCTTTTCTGTATCAGATATGGAGGTTTTAGAGAAGGGGCTGACCTTTGCCCCATGTGCTCGTTTTAACACGTTTTCTGCAACTAAAGATTTGCACATTTTTGGTCGTTCATTGATCCTATAAAAAATATTTTCATAGGCCCGAGTCTGACGAGATTTTTCCAACGGTTACCAAACAACAGACTCTACGTGATTTAGAGGAACTACTAAAAGAACAGGAATATGATCCAACAGGTAAGGTCCCCCCACCAATAAGGGTTAAGTCCAAACGGTTCCCTGCAATGAGTATGTGCTCAGCAGTTGATTCATTTGTTAAATCAGTCAGTCATGAATTTGAGAAAATGTCTAATGGGATCAAAAATTATAATCTATCAATAGCACAGCGACAGAGTCTCAAAAAACGTACCAAAAGTGATGACGTTGTTTTTAAAGCAGCCGATAAAGGCGGTAACATCGTGATTTGGCCCTGTACAATGTACGAGACTGAGGCCTATAGACAACTAAACGATAAAAATTGCTATAGGAGACTGACATACAATCCATTATGTACTTTTAAATTAGAGTTGGAGAAAGTCGTAATGAAGGCCCAAGTTGACAACATCATTACTAAAGAATTGTACGAAGCACTTACCCCTGTCGAACCGACTATAACAACACTCTATCTACTCCCGAAGGTCCACAAGGACCCAAAAGTCCCCCCAGGACGACCGATCATTTCAGGTAGGGGCAATCTCACGGAAAAAACCTGTAAATTTATTAATCATCATCTAAAGGGGTTTGTGGAGTGTTTGCCTTCATATGTTCGTGATACTTCAGACCTCTTACAGAAAATAGATGGAATTAGCATGGAGGAAGATATGCTCTTAGTCACTTGTGACGTTGAGTCACTTTACACCAGCATCCGTCATACCAATGGTTTAAAGGCTGTTTCCTTCTTCCTGACCACGGGGAGTATGGAATCTACCTTTTCTAACTTTATTGTAACATTGCTTGAGTTTGCACTTACGCATAATTTTTTCATTTTTAATGACTCCTTTTATCTCCAGCTCCAGGGAACGGCAGTGGGGGCAGCATGTGCTCCGTCATATTCTAATTTGTTCCTGGGGCTGTTTGAGCGTGACCTCTTTCAGGGTGGGCAGAGTGTCTCGATGGACCAGGTCATCTTTTGGGCTAGGTACATCGAAGACATTCTGCTCATCTGGAAAGGGACACCTGAGTCTTTTGAGACCTTCATTATTGAATTAAATGCAAACAATTTTAATATCAAACTGACGTACCATTATGACAAATACAAGGCGGAATTCCTGGATGTCAAGCTATCCAGAGATCCAAATGTTTTTCTTCAATCGGATGATTTTCGGAAAGCCACGGCAGTTAATTCCTTTCTTCATGCCTCTTCCTCTCACCCCATGCAGACCATACGGGCTGTGCCGATAGGTAAATTCCTAAGGATTAGGAGGATCTGTTCTTCTACAGAGGTATTTGAGAAACAAGCATATGATCTTACCAATCGGTTTCTTGCTCGTGGATACAGCAAACGCTCTGTAAAAAAGGCGTACAATGGTGCAAAAAATACATCTAGAGATGATCTTTTATTCCCGAAACCAAAGAACAAACTAGAAACACAGGTAAGATTTACCACAGAATATCATTCACGGTGGTCCCAAATGAAAGTGATATTGAAGCAGTTTTGGCCTATATTACGTACATTGAGAAGTATATCACTAAATTTCCAACAGTATCGGCACGACGTTCAAAAAATCTCAAAGACCACCTCGTTCGGAGTCATTACCAACATAAAAATCAGAAGTTTCCCTTTGGTACTAAGGGCCCGAAATGGGGCTGTAAGACTTGTGGACCATGTGTTGCTTGCTCGAACATCGAGAGAGCAACATCGTTTGTCGACTCGGTGAGTGAACGTACTTTCACAATCACCCATTCTATCACCTGCTCAACCAGGGCAGTTGTGTACTACGCTACATGTCCCTGCCCTAAGATTTATGTTGGCCTCACCACTCGCGTACTTAAAACTTGGGTTAGGGAACATCTCCGTGACATTGCCTTAGCTAAAGAAATAGAGACTCCTGAAACCTTGAAACCTGTCGCAAGACATTTCAAGGCGTACCACTTTTGTGACCCAACTAAATTTAAAGTAAGAGGAATTGACTGTATTGAAAAACATATCCGAAGGGGTGATGTTTCCAAAAGCTTGGCAAAGTGTGAATCCAAGTGGACCTGGACTCTGGGGACAATGTTCCCTCTTGGACTTAATGAGAATTTAAACTTTGCGCCATTTCTTTGACCATTGACCTCCAGCAGGTTATTTTAAGTATGTTTTATGTTATTCGTGTCTAATTGCTTCCCCTTTATTATAGACTATTCCCGATCCGGTATAACTCACAGAAATATAAGTTACGAACGCTATACGATGAACAACGATCTACATCCATGAAGAATACCTACATCTATGAAGAATACTGTTTACCACTGTGGTTTCATTTGTTCTTCTGTTTTTATTAATTTATTTTTTCATTCTATTTTTGCTACATAACTGTTCATATATTAGGTATATTGACATGTATGGGTTTTTATCTGATATACACTACCGTTCAAAAGTTTAGGGTCACTTAGAAATTTCCTTATTTTTGAAAGAAAAGCACAGTTTTTTTTCAATGAAGATAACATTAAATTAATCAAAAATACACTCGATACATTGTTAATGTGCTAAATGACTATTCTAGCTGAAAACGTCTGATTTTTAATGCAATATCTACATAGGTGTATAGAGGCCCATTTTCAGCAACCATCACTCCAGTGTTCTAATGGTACATTGTGTTTGCTAACTGTGTTAGAAGGCTAATGGATGATTAGAAAACACTTGAAAACCCTTGTGCAATTATTTTAGCACCGCTGTAAACAGTTTTGCTGTTTAGAGGAGCTATAAAACTGCCCTTCCTTTGAGCTAGTTGAGAATCTGGAGCATTACATTTGTGGGTTCGATTAAATTCTCAAAATGGCTAGAAAAAGAGATCTTTCATGTGAAACTTGACAGTCTATTGTTGTTCTTAGAAATGAAGGCTATTCCATGCGAGAAATTGCCAAGAAACTGAAGATTTCCTATAACGGTGTGTACTACTCCTTTCAGAGGATAGCACACACAGGCTCTAACTAGAGTAGAAAGAGAAGTGTGAGGCCCCGCTGCACAACTGAGCAACAAGACAAGTACATTAGAGTCTCTGGTTTGAGAAATAGACGCCTCACAGGTCCTCAACTGGCAGCTTCATTAAATAGTACCCGCAAAACGCCAGTGTCAACGTCTACAGTGAAGAGACGACTCCGGGATGCTGGCCTTCAGGGCAGAGTGGCAAAGAAAAATCCATATCTGAGACTGGCTAATAAAAGGAAAAGATTAATATGGGCAAAAGCACACAGACATTGGACAGGGGAAGATTGGAAAAAAGGGTTATGGACAGACGAATCGAAGTTTGAGGTGTTTGGATCACACAGAAAAACATTTGTGAGACGCAGAGCAACTGAAAAGATGCTGGAAGAGTGCCTGACGCCATCTGTCAAGCATGGTGGAGGTAATGTGATGATCTGGGGTTGCTTTGGGGCTGGTAAAGTGGGAGATTTGTACAAGGTAAAAGGGATTTTAAATAAGGAAGGTTATCACTCCATTTTGCAACGCCATGCCATACCCTGTGGACAGCACTTGATTGGAGCCAATTTCATCCTACAACAGGACAATGACCCAAAGCACACCTCCAAATTATGCAAGAACTATTTAGGGAAGAAGCAGGCAGCTGGCATTCTGTCTGTAATGGAGTGGCCAGCGCAGTCACCAGATCTCAACCCCATAGAGCTGTTGTGGGAGCAGCTTGACCGTATGGTACGCAAGAAGTGCCCATCAAGCCAATCCAACTTGTGGGAGGGCCTTCTGGAAGCATGGGGTGAAATTTCTCCCGATTACCTCAGCAAATTAACAGCTAGAATGCCAAAGGTCTGCAATGCTGTAATTGCTGCAAATGGAGCATTTTTTGACGAAAGCAAAGTTTGAAGGAGAAAATTATTATTTCAAATAAAAATCATTATTTCTAACCTTGTCAATGTCTTGACTATATTTTCTAGTCATTTTGCAACTCATTTGATAAATATAAGTGTGAGTTTTCATGGAAAACACAAAATTGTCTGGGTGACCCCAAACTTTTGAATGGTAGTGTATGTATACACTTTTTCACAGATTTATATATTTTTCTGGCTATATATATATTTCACATGGGTCTTTTTTGTATATATTTTATTATTCCATATAATTCACTCAACTTTTCTTTATTATTATTTTGTCACACACAATCATATCAACACTTTTATTTTTCTTCTTTTTTTGCCTACAAACATTACACAGGCATCTAATGTATATTTTCACTTTATATATATATGATAAATTTTTTATACATCTACATATATCTATATAATATTGTTTTTTTTTACCGGATATATTTATACACTTTTCACTGATCTATATATACTCTTCTGGTTGTATGTATAATTTATATGGGTCTTCCTTGTATGTATTTCGAACTTTATCCCATATTATTCACTCTATTTTTCCTGTATATAATTTTTCCACAATCAATCACATACACCTCCTTTCTTCTTTTTTCTTTCTTTTTTCAATGTATATTTTTATTCTACATAGACACGACACAATGATTTTTTGAGCAAAATTTATTACGTGATATGTTAATAAATGTTTATTCACTACTTTTTACACGTATTCAAATATATAACATATATATATATATATATATATATATATATGTATATATATATATATATATATATATATATATATATATATATATATATATATATATATATATATATATAAATATATACCTTTTAATTCAATTATATCTTACATTGCAGTGAATAAGGGTCAAACTTATGTAGTGACTCATATGTATTTTATTAAATATATATTCAAATATTTTCTATCACTATGCATTATGCTTTTAACAATGATTCTTCCTTATATTTCTATATATATGTTTATGCATCTTGCCCATTCTGCATCGACATTTTTCTCTATTTCATGTTTTGTGCATCCAATATTGTATGATCCATCAATGGGCAAAAAATATAACATTCACGGCTCTTTATTTGGATATAGCTGTCCTGTCTTATGTCCTAACATCGTTTTGGTTACACTTTACCTCCTTGTAGTGTCTGTCCATGCGCTTGTGTCGGGGGGAGTGTCCTGGTTTCCCTTCGATCTGTGCGTCTGTATCTGGGGGGGAGTGTCTCCGCGGCGTCAGACGCCATTGATCCACGCCCTCCGGATGACGCACGGTCAGGTGTCTGCCACGGGCTCTCCTGTTCCTGACACATGACGCCAACTACCACAGACTCCATACTTCACGTGTCGTATGTTTACCCATATGATTGGACGCCTAATCATTTAAAGGGGAGGCCCCTGCTGGAGAGACGCCACCCCCAGACGAAGACATTTCGCCGAAATGCGCGTCGGGACTGACGTTCTCTCCTTGCAGAGGGCTACTATGGGTATGTTACATGTTCTCTTCTCTGTGTATTACTTTGCTCAAACTGCCTGTATCATCACTGACCGCACTGGTATTTACTAGCAAGCTACTAAATGTTGATTTCCAGCAATAGGCTGGTGTTTTGATGTCATATCCCAGCCATTTGCAGTCAGTTTCAGCAGAGTCTCCACTGTTGCTTTGATACATACGATGCATTCTTGCACGTTACAATTTACATAGAAGCTGCTACTATTTTTCTGGTTAGGCCTATTGCGCTTAAAGTAAATCAAATATACTCATTGTATTGCTATGTTTTGTCATTTGTATGTCCTCTGTAATTGACAGACGTTTTTATTCATGCTCAGCATGATTCATCTTTTAATGTTGTCATATTCAATAAAATTTATATATGTTTCTCTAAAATCACAATGTGTTAATTGACCCTACAGTTTATAGGTTTTCTATCTTTTTTCACACACACCGCAAGTAGATAGCTCCATTGGGGCTCCCTCTAGGAGTGGAATCCCCAGCCAGAGCGTTGCTGATACACAGTGACAACAGGGGATCCTCCTGAACCGGAATGTGATATCAGGGGCAACTCCAGAGCCGGTGTCCCGGAACAGAGCACTAGTATAGGCTCTGCGCCGGAACTCTGGGGAAGCCACTGCCATCAGTGTCCATATATGGACAGTGATGTCAGGGGCTTGCCCAGAGCTGGGGTCCCGGAGCAGAGACACTTCTAGCACTCTGCCTGGGATTCCAGCTCTGCTCCTGACATCACTGTCCATATATGGACATGGACGTCAGGGGCAACCCCAGAGCTGGAGTCCCGGGCAGAGCGCTAGTAGGCTCTTCCTGGGAATCCAGCTGTACTCCTGACGTCACTTGGACCCCGGCTCTGGGGAAGCCCCTGACATCACTGTCGATTAAAGGACAGTGATGTCAGAGTCTTCCCCAGAGTCCCGCAGCAGAGCCTATACTAGCACTCTGCCTCGGACTCCAGCTCTGGCGAAGACCCAGGCATTGCTGTCCATATGTGGACAGCGATGTCAGGGGATTCCACAGAGTCCCGGATCAGAGCCTATACTAGCGCTCTGCCCGGGACTCCGCTCTGCGGAAGACCCTAACAACACCGTCCATATATGGACAGCGATGTCAGGGAATTCCACAGAGTCCCGGAGCAGAGCCTATACTAGCGCTGTGCATGGGACACCGGCTCTGGGGAAGCCCCAGACATCGCTGTCCATATGTGGACAGCGATGTCAGGGAATTCCACAGAGTCCCGGAGCAGAGCATGTACTAGCGGCTCTGTGTCCCGCGGGCCGCAGATGACAGCCCCAGGGGCCGCATGCGGCCCACTGGCCTCGTGCTTGAGACCCTGATATAAACAGTATATATATATATATATATATATACAGTGAAGGAAATAAGTATTTGATCCCTTGCTGATTTTGTAAGTTTGCCCAATGTCAAAGACATGAACAGTCTAGAATTTTTAGGCTAGGTTACTTTTACCAGTGAAAGATAGATTATATTTAAAAAAAACACAGAAAATCACATAGTCAAAATTATATATATATTTATTTGCATTGTGCACAGAGAAATAAGTATTTGATCCCCTACCAACCATTAAGAGTTCCGCCTCCTCCAGACCAGTTACACGCTCCAAATCAACTTGGTGCCTGCATTAAAGACAGCTGTCTTAAATGGTTACCTGTATAAAAGACTCCTGTCCACAGACTCAATTAATCAGTCTGACTCTAACCTCTACAACATGGGCAAGACCAAAGAGCTTTCTAAGGATGTCAGGGACAAGATCATAGACCTGCACAAGGCTGGAATGGGCTACAAAACTATAAGCAAGACGCTGGGTGAGAAGGAGACAACTGTTGGTGCAATAGTAAGAAAATGGAAGACATACAAAATGACTGTCAATCGACATCGATCTGGGGCTCCATGCAAAATCTCACCTCGTGGGGTATCCTTGATCCTGAGGAAGGTGAGAGCTCAGCCAAAAACTACACGGGGGGAACTTGTTAATGATCTCAAGGCAGCTGGGACCACAGTCACCAAGAAAACCATTGGTAACACAGTGATTGGGAGAAGGTGCTGTAGTCAGATGAGACTAAAATTGAGCTCTTTGGCATTAACTCAACTCGCCGTGTTTGGAAGAAGAGAAATGCTGCCTATGACCCAAAGAACACCATCCCCACTGTCAAGCATGGAGGTGGAAACATTATGTTTTGGGGGTGTTTCTCTGCTAAGGGCACAGGACTACTTCACCACATCAATGGGAGAATGGATGGAGCCATGTACCGTCAAATCCTGAGTGACAACCTCCTTCCCTCCACCAGGACATTAAAAATGGCTCGTGGCTGGGTCTTCCAGCACGACAATGACCCGAAACATACAGCCAAGGCAACAAAGGAGTGGCTCAAAAAGAAGCACATTAAGGTCACGGAGTGGCCTAGCCAGTCTCCAGACCTTAATTCCATCGAAAACTTATGGAAGGAGCTGAAGATCCGAGTTGCCAAGCGACAGCCTCGAAATCGTAATGATTTACAGATGATCTGCAAAGAGGAGTGGGCCAAAATTCCATCTAACATGTGTGCAAACCTCATCATTAACTACAAAAAACGTCTGACTGCTATGCTTGCCAACAAGGGTTTTGCCACCAAGTATTAAGTCTTGTTTGCCAAAGGGATCAAATACTTATTTCTCTGTGCACAATGCAAATAAATAAATATAATTTTGACAATGTGATTTTTTATTTTTATTTTTATATAATCTATCTCTCACTGGTAAAATTAACCTAGCCTAAAAATTCTAGACTGTTCATGACTTTGACAGTGGGCAAACTTACAAAATCAGCAAGGGATCAAATACTTATTTCCTTCACTGTATATACATACACACATATATATATGGATAGTTGTACAGGTCAAAGATAGAACACTACTATAAAATGTTGCCACAATAGTCCACATTTACAAAGACTGACATATTTCACATCTGTCTTAGTAAGGAGATAATTGCCGTGATTAGTGTAAAATTTATTAAAAGATACCCGCCACTTAAAGGGGTATTCCCAGAATCGACAATTACTGCCTATCGACACAATAGATGATAATTGTTTGATCACTGGGACCTCCACACTATTCCTTCTCACTGTTCGACCGCAATTAGCAGGACATTGAAAAGACATTTAACCGGTTAAGGACTAGGCTGTTTTACAGCTAAATGACCAGAGCAAATTTCACAATTTTGCTATGCGCTTCTTTAGATGACTATAACTCAGCAGGTGAATAAAGTTCATCTTTGAATTTTACACTCTTTTTAAAGGACAGATAGGGCTTTGTTTTAGTGGCATTTGTCAGTATATATCATTTTTTTTTTTTTCTCTAAAGTGGGCAAAATTGGAAAAAAATGAAAGAATTTAACAATTGCGTCGGTTTATGCTAGCATTTTTCACACACGGTATGAACCACGGCCAAAATTAATCTCCTTTCACATTCTTCCACTTCTCCCGTGCATGGGGATACCAAATATGTGAGCCTTATTCACTGTGCGGGCATGTGCTAGGGCTTGGCATAAAAGGAGGCTTTTTGGCCTTTTCGGTCCAGGAATTTTGCATTTGATTTTATAGCCGTATACTGTTTTCTGGGGGGCCTAATGCTGCTGAAACATTAGAAACACCCCATAAATGACTTCATTCACACAAGTAGACCCCACAAGGTTTCCTTCAAGGGGTTTATCATATTTTTAGCAAGTCCAGTTTTCTTCTGAAAGTTTCTTGAATAAGATGGAACAAAATAAAATCAGCACTTTTTTAGCAAATGCGTCAGTTTAGGCTAGTATTTTTCACACACGGTATAGACCACGGACAAAATTCATCTCCTTTCACGTTCTTCCACTTCTCCCGTGCATGGGGATACCAAATATGTGTGCCTTATTCACTGTGCGGGCATGTGCCAGGGCTTGGCATAAAAGGAGGCTTTTTGGCCTTTTCGGTCCAGGAATTTTGCATTTGATTTTAGAGCCGCATACTGTTTTCTGGGGGGCCTAATGCTGCTGAAACATTAGAAACACCCCATAAATGACTTCATTCACACAAGTAGACCCCACAAGGTTTCCTTCAAGGGGTTTATCATATTTTTAGCAAGTCCAGTTTTCTTCTGAAAGTTTCTTGAATAAGATGGAACAAAATAAAATCAGCACTTTTTTAGCAAATGCGTCAGTTTAGGCTAGTATTTTTCACACACGGTATAGACCACGGCCAAAATTCATCTTCTTTCACGTTCTTCCACTTCTCCCGTGCATGGGGATACCAAATATGTGTGCCTTATTCGCTGTGCGGGCATGTGCCAGGGCTTGGCATAAAAGGAGGCTTTTTGGCCTTTTCGGTCCAGGAATTTTGCATTTGATTTTAGAGCCGCATACTGTTTTCTGGGGGGCCTAATGCTGCTGAAACATTAGAAACACCCCATAAATGACTTCATTCACACAAGTAGACCCCACAAGGTTTCCTTCAAGGGGTTTATCATATTTTTAGCAAGTCCAGTTTTCTTCTGAAAGTTTCTTGAATAAGATGGAACAAAATAAAATCAGCACTTTTTTAGCAAATGCATCAGTTTAGGCTAGTATTTTTCACACACGGTATAGACCACGGCCAAAATTCATCTCCTTTCACGTTCTTCCACTTCTCCCGTGCATGGGGATACCAAATATGTGTGCCTTATTCGCTGTGCGGGCATGTGCCAGGGCTTGGCATAAAAGGAGGCTTTTTGGCCTTTTCGGTCCAGGAATTTTGCATTTGATTTTAGAGCCGCATACTGTTTTCTGGAGGGCCTAATGCTGCTGAAAGATTAGAATCACCCCATAAATGACTTCATTCACACAAGTAGACCCCACAAGGTTTCCTTCAAGGGGTTTATCATATTTTTAGACAGTCCAGTTTTCTTCTGAAAGTTTCTTGAATAAGATGGAACAAAATAAAATTACCTTTTTTTTTTAACAAATGCGTCAGTTTATGCTAGCTTTTTCACACACAAAATGGACCACGGACAAAATTCATCGCATTTCACATTTTTCCACTTCTCCCGTGCATGGGGATACCAAATATGTGTGCTTTATTCACGGGCATGTGCCAGGGCTTGGCATAAAAGGAGGCTTTTTGGCCTTTTCGGTCCAGGAATTCTGCACTTGATTTTATAGCAGCATACTGTTTTCTGGGGGGGCCTAATGCTGCTGAAACATTAGAAACACCTCATAAATGACTTCATTCACACAAGTAGACCCCACAAGGTTTCCTTCAAGGGGTTTATCATATTTTTAGACAGTCCAGTTTTCTTCTGAAAGTTTCTTGAATAAGATGGATCAAAATAAAATTAGCAATTTTTTAGCAAATGCGTCAGTTTATACCAGCATTTTTCACACACAGCATAGACCACGGTCAAAATTAATCTCCGTTCACATTCTGCCACTTCTCCCGTGCACGGGGATACCAAATATGTGGCCTTATTTATCACATAGAGAAGTAGGAGGGCGGAGGATAGAAGAAGATTATTTCACAAATCGCTTTTTTTCAAAGCTGGTTTTACAAAACTCAACAGAGTTGCTATAACACTTCCAAAATATCTGCTCTTGAAGCAGAAATCCCAAAATATTCATCTAGGGGTATAATGGGAATTTATTTTTTTGGGTTTTCTAAAATAAGAAATTGCAGGTTTATGCAAATGGAGCTCTCCAGCAGATGAACATTAGAGAATATGCAAACATGACATCCACCCCCCACCCATTCCCTCCCTCACCCTTGGAGTAAAATCAGGGGAAAAATAAAAACGTAATGTAGGGCAAATATATTTTCAACAAATTAACTAAAATCTAATAATTCAGAACAGTGTGGTATTTTTTAAAACATGGCTCAATGCACAGGCCTGGTTGCGAGGGACATGAGGGGCAGAAATATCGGGAATCTTTGCGGTGCCCGTCTTTTCTGCAGACGCGGCACTTTTTCTGGGGGTTGCTTCTGGTTGCTGTTGGGGGAATCCGACTGATGAAGTGTCTTTCAGTCAGTCGCGTGACATCCTCAGACTGGGGGCATTCTCGGGTGTCCTGAACATCAAAAATGAGGCCTTCAATAATTTTTTCCTGGAAATCCAGGTATGTGTCTCTGCCTCTGTTTTTTTTATAGAGCACAAATGAGTTGTGGATGGCCACCTGTAACAAATAAATGGCCACCTTTTTGTACCAGGTTTTAGTTTTGCGTTTTACTAAATAGGGCTGTAAAACCTGGTCGCTTAAATCCACCCCCCCCATGTACTTGTTATATTCGGACACGCTCACTGGTTTGTGCTTGTCCGATGTTGCCCCTCTTTCCCTCACTGCCACTGTTCCTGCGGTATGAATCGTGCTTAGCACATACACATCTTTGCGATCCCTGAACTTGACCGCCAGCAATTCTTCAGATGCATAAGCACAGGAGTCCCCCTTTACCATGCGCTTCCCCACTAATTGCTGTGGAAAACCAATTCGGTTTTTGCGCATGGTACCACATGCCCCAGTCCTTGCAGCATGCAAATGCCTAAACAGGGGCACACTCGAATAAAAATTATCACAGTACAGGTGGTACCCCTTGTGAAGCAGAGGCTGCATTATCTCCCACACAATCTTACTGCTGGTGGAAAGATCAGGGGGGCATCCAGGAACATTTATTGTGCGGTCCCGCCCTTCATAAATCCTGAAGGCGGTGGTATATCCTGACCCGCTTTCACACAATTTGTAGAGCTTAACGCCATATCTTGCCCTTTTGGAAGGTAGATATTGGCGAAAGCTAAGTCTGCCATGAAAGTTGAGGAGGGATTCGTCCACACTTACATTCTGCTCAGGGGTGTAGAGTTGCAGAAATAAATTATTCAGGGAATTTATTAGCGGTCTTATTTTGAACAACCGATCCCGGTTTGCATCGGTACTTGGGGGGGCCTGTGCGTTGTCATTGAAGTGGAGGAACCTCATTATTGTCTCATAACGAGACCTGGGCATTACTGCAGAATATACTGAGGTGGCTTGGGCGGGTCTTGTTGACCAGTAAGACCTAATGGAGGGCTTTTTGACAATACCCATATTTAGGGTGAGCCCCAAAAAATTTTTTAATTCCTGCAAATTGGTGGGCGTCCAATCTCTGGCATGGGTGGATGAAGGTTTCTGCCTTATATATTGCGTGGCATATAAATTTGTTTCGTGGACAATCTGATTTAGGATGTCGTCCGTTATAAATAAATGGAAGTAATCCATTTGGACAAAATTTGTATTGTCCACGGTTATGCCAGGAGTGGCCGTAAATCCGTGGATTCTAGGCCCAAAAGATGGGGCAGGTGCCCATACAAGAGCCTGGACTGGAGGGACCAGGCTGTCCCGTGCTACAGCGCTACTTGGCCCTGCGCTTTCATGTTCTGCAGTTTCGACTGCATCAGGGACAACGTCCCCTGAAGATGAACCTGAAGTGACGCTGTCATCGTCACTACCTAAAACAGGTTCCATCTCGGACGCCATCTCTGATGCGGTCTCCGACTCAGACCACAGCATGGCGTATGCCTCCTCGGCGCTAAACAACTTCCTCGCCATAACGTAACTAACACTAACACTAACTAAACAAATTTTTATTTTTTTTATTTTTTTTATAAAACACACAAACTAACTGCTATATATAACCAAAAAACACAGCATGGATCTGAAATGGCTCAGAAAAAGTAAAATGCGGCCATCAGCAAGCATGTATTCAAGTATGAGCCAGATCCTAGGGCGTATACCCATAAAGCATCCAAAGCATAAATATATAACCTAGAGAAAAAGATGCCAAAAGACTGAAGATGTAGAAAAATGAAGAAACACTTTATTTGAGAATGACACATAATATACAATGATTAAAAAGAATCCATAAACCAACAGGTAAAAAAGACATACAAGCCATGCAATTTTATATAATGAATAGAGTCTAAATAGACAAAAGGTACTGAAAGCCAAATGGCTTAACCTGGCACTGAATATGTCGGCAAGCTGTATATTAATTATAATGAGTACAGGAAAATAGAGGTATATACCATGTATAATGGTCTAGGAAAGAGTACTCAAATACATAATGACAGCGCCGCAAAAACATGGGTAATGCTAAAGTATAAAAAGTAGTCACAATGAATAATGACAATAGACATACCCATTAAGAGCCCAGGTTTAACATGCACAGCGAGATGTCTGCCCCAACGCGCGTTTCGGCGCAACTGCCTTCGTCTGGGGGTAGCATTGAATAATGTATATTCCACTTCTTATAGGGAAACGCTGACCAATCAGGGAGTATCCTAATCAGGGATCCCAGATGTAGCAGTGTAATAATAATGTAACGCCGCATAATTACCGATCGCTTCCTCGAGGTGAAAACAAGATGGCCGCGCCTACCGGAAGCGCCGATCACGAGGGGCCGGAGCCGGACACACGTCACCGCGTCAGTAGACGCGGTCACGTGGGTCCGGAGTCAGGCGCGTCATGAGCGGCGGAACGGAGGCCGACCACCTGAACACCAATCAGAGGGAGCGATGCAGCGAGAAGGTGGGTAACCCTGGATACACAATGTTTGTAAACAGCGACCATGATCCCTAGTAAGGTTTAAAGCGCCAGTGAAGAAAATTAGATGTGACCCTACTGCAAAGAGACATATATACATAGGACATTATTGTAAAAAATGTGTCACAAGAGTAACATAAGTACAACAATCATAAATATAAACCTGAATGGACGTGAGGAAGAAAAAAATAAAAAATAAAGGAATGAGTGCAATGTGCGTGAAAGTGAGGATATGTGTACAATTAGTAAAAAAGGTGACAATGACGGAGTGAAAAGATAAATGAATGAAAGAATAAAAGTGAGAAAACAAAAAAGGGTGATGTGAGGAAGACATGAATCTTGATTGGACCATAAATCCATAATATAAGAAAGAAGCATTGTGTTATTTGAAAAATAATATATCCTGTGGCACCAAGGGGGTCATATATTATGCCCTTTGTCCATGCCCCAGGATATATGTAGGTATGACTACCCGTGAGTTGCGTTTGAGGGTTAGGGAGCACGTCAGGGATATTGAAAATGCAAAAACCACAGATAATGTTGAACAGCTTAAGACAATCCCTAGACATTTTCGACTACATCATGCCTGTAATTCTAAGATGCTAAAGATTAGGGGCATTGACCACATCAATCTCGGTATGCGTGGAGGTGATCTTAAAAAACGCCTACTACAGCTTGAATGCAAGTGGATTTGGAGGCTCCAAACCATGCACCCCGCAGGTCTTAATGAGACCGCAGGGTTTTCATCATTTCTCTGACTGTCAGCAGCTTTTAGTGGTGTTGGATTCTATTATTGTTGTACATAAAGGATCTTGTGTGTCTTTGTGATTTTAATATTTTGTATTTGTTTCTTACAGATTAGACTCTTGCCATGAGTTCTTTTTCTCATTATATCTGGATCTCCCGTTTTCCACTTCTTGGGATGTCGCTGTACATTATTATTGATTTTGTTTCCTTATGATATGTATTGACCAATCAACGTGCAGATTTATCTCTGTGCGTATTTTTATGGCGTTATGGTCATTCTTATGCCAACATAACAACCAGTGTTTCATTACTGCTCACCCATGTAAAAAGAGATTTTTTATAACGACACCTGTATATGCAAATTTATCTCTGTGTGTACTTTTATAGCTTTATGGTCATTTTTCTGCCAAATAATTAGTGTTTTATTATTATTTTCTCATGCAAAAAGATTTTTTATAACGACACCTGTATATGAATAAACATATTATTCACTATGCATTTATTGCACGTCACTATGTATTTTTTCAAATAACACAATGCTTCTTTCTTATATTATGGATTTATGGTCCAATCAAGATTCATGTCTTCCTCACATCACCCTTTTTTGTTTTCTCACTTTTATTCTTTCATTCATTTATCTTTTCACTCCGTCATTGTCACCTTTTTTACTAATTGTACACATATCCTCACTTTCACGCACATTGCACTCATTCCTTTATTTTTTATTTTTTTCTTCCTCACGTCCATTCAGGTTTATATTTATGATTGTTGTACTTATGTTACTCTTGTGACACATTTTTTACAATAATGTCCTATGTATATATGTCTCTTTGCAGTAGGGTCACATCTAATTTTCTTCACTGGCGCTTTAAACCTTACTAGGGATCATGGTCGCTGTTTACAAACATTGTGTATCCAGGGTTACCCACCTTCTCGCTGCATCGCTCCCTCTGATTGGTGTTCAGGTGGTCGGCCTCCGTTCCGCCGCTCATGACGCGCCTGACTCCGGACCCACGTGACCGCGTCTACTGACGCGGTGACGTGTGTCCGGCTCCGGCCCCTCGTGATCGGCGCTTCCGGTAGGCGCGGCCATCTTGTTTTCACCTCGAGGAAGCGATCGGTAATTATGCGGTGTTACATTATTATTACACTGCTACATCTGGGATCCCTGATTAGGATACTCCCTGATTGGTCAGCGTTTCCCTATAAGAAGTGGAATATACATTATTCAATGCTACCCCCAGACGAAGGCAGTTGCGCCGAAACGCGCGTTGGGGCAGACATCTCGCTGTGCATGTTAAACCTGGGCTCTTAATGGGTATGTCTATTGTCATTATTCATTGTGACTACTTTTTATACTTTAGCATTACCCATGTTTTTGCGGCGCTGTCATTATGTATTTGAGTACTCTTTCCTAGACCATTATACATGGTATATACCTCTATTTTCCTGTACTCATTATAATTAATATACAGCTTGCCGACATATTCAGTGCCAGGTTAAGCCATTTGGCTTTCAGTACCTTTTGTCTATTTAGACTCTATTCATTATATAAAATTGCATGGCTTGTATGTCTTTTTTACCTGTTGGTTTATGGATTCTTTTTAATCATTGTATATTATGTGTCATTCTCAAATAAAGTGTTTCTTCATTTTTCTACATCTTCAGTCTTTTGGCATCTTTTTCTCTAGGTTATATAACTGCTATATATATCTACACTACCGCTAACAAAAAAATAAACCGCTATTGCTATATATATAATTATATACTCCCTACCTGCCTATTCTAATAGAATAAAAGAAAGAAAGGTAGATAGATAGAAAAAAAGATAGATGGATAGATAGATTGTATAGATAGATAGAAATCTATCTATACAGAGAATGTTTTAGTGTAACTGTATTTTTTTTCACTGTATTCTTCTCACAGCAATTCTCCCGAGTCTCTTCTTCTCCTCAAACTGAAACAATGTTTGAGGAGAAGAAAAGAGGCAGGAGATTTACTGCCAGAAAAGTCAAAATAAAACAAATGTGGTCGCTGTGATAGGTTTTCACAGCGACCACATGATCAGGGACCATCAGATTGGTCCCTGATACTCTGCCCAGAGCTGTTGGTAACAGCGTGGGCACAGGGCTGTGTGCACGCGATCGCGTGCACACTGTTTTATAAGCAGGAATGCATGTGATCGCTGTGATTGGTTGTCACAGCGATCACATGTTCAGGGGCCAAAAGATTGACCCCTGACATTCTGCCCAGTGCCCATGGCTGTTAGCAACAGCCAGGGCATAGAGCTGTGTGCACGCGATCGCGCGTGCACAGTCTCTGAAGTGCGGCCGTATATATACTATACGCCGGACTTTAGAGACCCTGACCGCTGGCCGTATATTTACGGCCAGCGGTCGGGAACCTGTTAATGGAGCTGCATATGCATGCTCGACCGCCGCTCTATTCACGCTCCTCCACACTGCGGTCCTGTTCCATCCATGTGACCAATGCAGTCCACTGCATTACTACATACAAAGCAATTGCAATATATGGAACATTTTCTGACTGTAAACATGCATGTTGTATGCAGATAGGTACATATGTTTCACAATAGTAACAGGCTTTAGGCTTCCTTAACAAACACTTTTTGTGTTTTTGGTGTGGTCTTTTTTGTATACCTCCCAACTTCAAGTATCACGTTGCGGCAAATATTTTTTATTTTAAGCCACCCCTCAAAAAACAAGGGGGCACTCCCTCCATCTGGAGAAAAAAAGGTTCAACCTGTAGAGGCGACAAGCTTTCTTTACTGTGAGAACTGTGAATCTATGGAATAGTCTACTGCAGGAGCTGGTCACAGCAGGGACAGTAGATGGCTTTAAAAAAGGCTTAGATAATTTCCTAAAACAAAAAAATATTCGCTCCTGTGTGTAGAAATGTTTACCTTCCCTTTACCCGTCCCTTGGTTGAACTTGATGGACATGTGTTTTTTTTCAGCCGTACTAACTATGTAACTTTGTATGTAACTATGTATAAGTGTCACCTGTAGATAGTGCCCCTATATAGTGCCACATTGTCAATGTAGATAGTGTCACACACCCCTTGAAGATAGTTCCACCCTCCTGTAGATAGCACTACACCCACTGTAGATAGCGCCATTGGGACTCCCTCTAGGAGTGAAGGCTGGGGATTTCACTCCTAGAGAGAAACCCTGAAGTCACTGTCCATATATGCACAGTGACGTCAGGGGCTCCGCCAGAGGGTCGGCAATGGGGATTCCGCTCCAGGAGTAGCCACTGACGTCAGTGTCCAGTGGACAGTGACGTCAAGGGTTTCCCTGGGCACAACGCTTAAAGTAGCGCTGTGCCCGGTTGTCCTCAAAGACTAGAGGAGCTCCCTCTGCGCCTCCGCTCTGAACTAATGCTGAAGCAGGGAACTGACGGTTCCTTGCTTCAGCACTGGGTTCAACTGTATCTACTGAGGACGCAGATACAGTTGACAGCGGGACATACCCCTGGCCACCCGGGACCTTGGGACACTGACCGGAATCCAGGACTGTCCCGCTGAATCCGGGACGGTTGGGAGGTATGTTTTTTGTAGTCACACATTTTTGACATGCAATTTTTTCCCTATTGGGAAGCCTATGGAAAAACACCTGCAAAATGTGCCAAAGCAACCCATTTTTTTATTTTTTGTACATGCACTTTTCCTGATGTTTTTGAAGCTCTATAGAGACATCTATGGAGAAAAACTTCAAAAACAATATATGGGCCCCTTGCTCTCCAATAGTTCACCATAAAGCACCCCTTGTATGTCACCCCAGGTATAACAATCCACCAGTCATTGTGAGCCATGAAAATCATTATCTCAGTCCCTTACATGCAATCTTAGTTTCCCCCCAGCTGCACAGATCGCAGATATAGTATGGTGTATCTTGACCACACTGTATGTGCAAAATGAAAATGAAAATGTCCTGAAATTAAAATATTTTTTTTTGTCCAGTGCAATAGAGCGCTACTTAGTTGGATAGCGCCATTTCAGAGGTTAGCTGCTGCCTGGTGGTAGAGCACAGTGGGGGATCTTCAGAATGACAGCATTCAGGTAAGTACTGATTGTTTCAGTCTATGAATGTGACTTAAAGCTGTACCACATAGATGTATAATACAGTCCTGTACATGCGTTCGAAAATGAGTAACAAATTATATTTCTTCTAAATAAACAAGAAAAAAGATACAACATACAACATACACATATTAATGACACAAAGCTCAATGGAATAAAGTAACTGATGTCTTCTCAAAAGCCAATTGGTTGCTATGAGCTGCAAACACCATTGGTTTCATGTGCATTAGACAATGTCTCTGTAGATTTACAATGCACAAAACATTCTTACCCTGGGCTGACATAATAAAACCAAACCTATTAAGTTATGAGAGGGATTATTGCGTAAGACACCCATTAGCAAAGTTATTTGGATTCTCCTAGATCATGTTTTAGTGATACTGTAACCATACAGAGGTAATCTCCTTGAGTCATGTAGTTCTTGGCTGCTATGATCTTTAATGATCCTATTATGAAAGGCAAACTATGGGTCTTCTTTACCATAAATCAGCATAAAAGATTTCAGCAGTGTAGACAATAGAGGGTAGTATTATATACTGTACATGTCAAGGATTGGTGATAAGTGGCACATTCAGCATTTAACAAATTCATTGTTTGGTAAAGTAGTAATCAGAAATATAGAACCCTTTGCTTGGATATAGGATTTATTTACACTCTTGTATTCCTGAGTCATATAAATTAAATTACATTTTTTTTAGATTGAAAAAAGATGGCAATAGATTTCAGTGGTCTTATTCACATAATAACAAAATTAGTACGGTTGAAAAAAGACATGTTCAAGTTCAACCAAGGGATGCTGGTTTTTTATGCGCATGTTGTTTTTTTCAATATGCAGCATGTTCCAATGGATCCATATTGCTACTGTTTTTAGCCCATAGAAGCCAATGGGTTAAATTCAAAAACATTTCTTCCTTTTTGTTATATATTTCACATGTGTGTAATTGTTCAGTTTTTAACATTGATTCGTACTTTGCACTCACTTCGCATATTTTTTTAATAGACTGGGTGTTGCTAGGATCTTAAAAGATCAGAGGCACAAGCCCCAACGCACACCCCCCCCCCCCAAATAAAAATAAAATAAAAATGTGCATTTCTACAAGTCACATTTTATAACACATGATTAGATTACTAAGCCCTTCCACTGCAGGGTGATGCTGTCACTTTAAATTATGAATGTAAGGCCCACAGTAGAAAAGTAGAGGGTGGGAGGGAGTTTATTCCAACACTTCCAACACTTCCTTATGTTTATGTGCCTTTTGGCCTTGAGGACCGAACATTTTTTTTCATATTTCCCTATCCGGGCGCCCATAACTTTTTCATTTTTTGTGCGACGTAGCTGTATGAGTCTTTGTTTTTTATGGGACGAGTTGTACTTTATGTAGGTACCATTTTTTGTTACATTTATATTATCGTTTAATTTCTATAAATTTTTATTTTGGCAAAAACTGCAGTTTTCTTTATTCTTTTTTACATCATACACTGATCATCATAAATAACATTATACATTTATTTTACAGGTTGTTATGGACGTGGCAATACCAAATATGCATATATTATTTCATGTTTTGGGACTTATATTTTGAAAAGTTTATTTATTGTAAAAATTTGTATTTCTGTGTATTTTTTTTTACTATTTTTTGTTTATTTAACAAACATTTTTTATTAATTTAACTGTTTTTTTTAATCCCATAGAGGGATCTAATATTTTTATTTTTGAACTTTAATGTACTGACATATATACCAGTACATTAGCCTGTGTACTGATTGTACACAGGCAGTTGTTAGGGCATACTTAAGTATGCCCTATCAACAGGAAATATGGTCAGACAGCCCTGGGGTCCTTCAATGGACCCTGGGCTGTCTGCCTATACCAAGTATAGCCATTGATCGCGTCACAGGGATTTCCTGTGACGCGATCAAAGGGGAGACCCCCTTTTCACTTTAGCTTTGAATGCCGCGATCAACTTTGATCACGGTATTCAAGGTGTTAACGATGGAGAGAAGAGGTTTCTCTTCTATCCGCCGAGAAAGCGGGGGTTCGGCTGTGTATTACAGCCATTACAGCAGCTGCCCCGCTCATGGTAGCGCGCGGACTCTGGCTGTCACACAGGGCGAGAATACTCTTCCTAATGCGCTAAGTACCCGCCGCTCAGGATGAGTATTCTCGTCCTGTGTCGGCAACCAGTTAAGCTGCCATGGTCACAATTTTGTTTCCATTAAGTAACTGCTGAGACATGACAAATATTTCAGTCAGGTAAGCTATTGTGACATCCCAAGTGGGTTTCTTTCGGTAAGCTGCTGTGACAACACTGGTAGGTTTCTGTCAGGTAAATGACTGTCAGCTTCTATGCAGTCACAAAAATGTTAAAGTGAATTAAACTGTTGTGACATCACAAGTGGGTTTCAGACAGGTAACATGCTGTGACATCACACATGTATCACTCAAGTAAGCTGACATCACAGGTAGTTAAATTCAGGTAAGCCGACATCACAGGTAGTTTTATTCAGTACGCTGCTGTGATATCCCAAGTAGGTTTTAGTCAGGTTTTAACAGGGGTCTTCTATGAATACAGATATGGACACACAACATTGCTTCAACTTTTCATTTATTTGACAACTTATGCACTCTTCCAGGCACTTGAACTGAGGAAGCGTTATGGTATACAACTGAGGTCAAAGAAGTCAACCTCACGTGAGACCGACCAGAATCTATTTTTGGTGTGTGAGCATGTCACTCTTGCTCTTCTTCCACTTGTGCCTCTGCAAGTGACTGTGGCACCCCCCACTTCCTGGGCAGAATATGGCGCGAAAATGTCTCCCTGCGATGGCTAGCCACTATATTCTTCCCAGATGCCCTTAGCCAGAGGCGTAGCTAGGTTCTCCAGCACCCGGGGCAAAGATTCTGTTTGGTGACCCCCCACCTCTTTCCCGACATCTCCTTCCCGCTCGCCATGTTTGTTTTCTCTACCAATCAACGTGTCATTTCTTTTCCATTTTTCTTTTTATGTAACTCGAGCATAAAAATATTTGTACATTTTACAAGCAATATAGTTCTATACACAACACCAGAACCAAGCTCAGTACATATATACAGCCCCAGAACAAAGCTCAGTACATATATACAGCCCCAGAACCAAGCTCAGTACATATATACAGCCCCAGAACCAAGCTCAGTACATATATACAGCACTAGAACAAATACAGCTCAATTTAGTGAAACCCCCTTACGTATAGATTCACACTAAATTGTTTCCAGCTCCCAGCATGGCCCGAACAATGGTAAGGATATGCTGGGAGTTGCTTTTTCACAAAAAATTAATCATATCATAATCATACCACCCATCATCTCGCTACAGATCATACAGTGACTACAGTACTGATTAGAGGCAGAATAAACATTTACATTAAGTGACTCGCCGGTGACGTCTCAGATTCTAGTTCTTTTTCACGTTTCCGGTCCAGACCTCTATGATGACTTCTCCCGGTCACAGCCCATTTCTGCAGTTTGCCGCTCAGATGTCTTCAGCTTCTCACTTTTCCAACATTTCTACACCTATAAACAAAGATAAAGTTCTCATTATACCACATACTACGCCCCTAAATATAATAGCGTCATACACTGCACCTATAATTATAATAGCACCATACACCGTGTCCCACACACACACTGTGCCCCCTGTAAATAGTGCCTGCCATAGAGCCCACTGTAGATAGTGCCCCCCATAGAGCCCCCAGTATAGTGTCCCACATATAGCTCCCTCTATAGTGCTCTACAGATAGCCAACCCCTGTATATAGCCCCCTGTAGATATAGCCCACACCTGTGTATAGTGCTCCACGTATAGCCAAACCCTGTATATAGCCCCCCTGTAGATATAACCCACCCCTGTATATAGTGCTCCACGTATAGCCCAACCCTGTATATAGCCCCCCTGTAGATATAACCCACCCCTGTATATAGTGCTCCACAGATAGCTCACCTGTAATGACAGGGATAGGGAAACAGACAAGTGAGCCCTAATCTACCCGCCACTCAGTCCCTGCCTACTTGCAACGACTCGCCCTAGGCGACGGGGTACAACTGGGCGACGGTCCCTACACTCAGTAAGTGCACGACAGACAACCAGACCAAGGAAACACAGAACAAAGGGAAACGGGGCAGTTGCCCACGGCAACACCGTGAGCAACAAGAGTAGTAAAGGAGCCGAATCAAACCAGGAGAGTACGAGGTGCCAAACGCAGAGCAGGAGATCAAGCCGAGTCAAACCAGGAGTGTACGAGGTACCAAACGCAGAGCAGAAGAGTAGTCAGTAATCCAGGGTCAATACGAAGCAGGGACAAGTAGTACAAGAAGCTGCAGCAGGGCCAGGAAACCAACAGAGAAGAATCACAAGCAAGAAGGAACAGGAAAGGCAGGTATAAATAGACAGAGGGCGGGAGCTAGCTCCGTCTGGCCAGGCTGTGATAGGCTCTCCCACTCCTAAGCCTGCCATCCTGAGTGGTGGGAGATGGAGTCAGTCTCACAGACATAGAAGCAGGTGCAGACTGATTACCTATGGGCGTGAATACAGAAGCTGTGCCTGGCAGATCCTTAACACCACCCCTGTATATAGCCCCCTGTAGATATAGCCCACCCCTGTATATAGTGCTCCACAGATAGCCCACCCCTGTATATAGCTTCCCTGTAGATTAAGCCCACCCCTGTATATAGTGCTCCACGTCTAGCCCAACCCTGTATATAGCCCCTGTAGATATAGCCCGCTCCTGTATATAGTGCTCCACGTATAGCCCAACCCTGTATATAGCCCCCAGTAGATATAGCCCACCCCTGTATATAGTGCTCCACAGATAGCACACCCTTGTATATAGCCCCCCTGTAGATATAGCCCACCCGTGTACATAGTGCTCCACAGATAGCCCACCCTTGTATATAGCCCCCCCTGTAGATATAGCCCACCACCTGTATATAGTGCTCCACAGATAGCCCACCCCTGTATATAGCTCCACTGTAGATACAGCCCACCCCTGTATATAGTGCTCCACATATAGTTCATCCCAGTAAATAGGCCGACTGTAGATAGAGCCCCACCATAGAAAAAGCCCACCCTGGTAGATAAAGTCCCCCCATAGAAAAAGCCCCCTGTAGATAAAGCCACCCCTGTAGATAATGGCACACACTTTTTTATTACGATAAAATAACAAACTATTCAAACTCACCTTGAATTGCAAGTGGTTTGTATATTAAGTGGAGTTCCAAAAACCGGATTGATTTACTGTGTTGTGTGTGACAAAGTGGGGGGCCATTGTATGTGATATATGTATTGATTGCTTGCTTGCTACAAAGTTTGCAAAAGTGACATAATTTGTAACTATTTTTCCCTTGCAGTTTCCTGAGTAGCTGAGTAAGGGGGAGGGGTTAGCTGCAACCAGGTGCAACCAGGTGCTATAAATCAGGCCTCACTACTCTGTAGAGCCTGCTCTGTGACTTGAATTGCAAGTGGTTTGTATATTAAGTGGAGTTCCAAAAACCGGAGTTCAAAAGAGGAGTTAAAAACCCAAGTAAGTGCTCTTCTACTTCTTTATCTTTTTGATTAACACCTGTCGCTGTTTTTTTTTGTAACTGGGATAATGGACAGCAAGATTGGAGGTTTTCTTCGGTGCACAGTTTGCCATATGTATGCACGACTGGAGCCGGAGTTCCAGGGTGAATATCTCTGTGGCAGATGTGAGCATATTGTTCACCTGGAAGCTCGTATTAGAGATCTGGAGGAGCAGAATGCAACACTGAGGAGGATAGACAATTTTGAACGGAGCTTGCTGCTCACAGAGCATGCAGTTAGTGGGTTACAACTGGAGGGTGAAGACATGGGTGAGCAGGATCAGGTAAGTAGCTGGGTTAATGTAGTTAGGGGCAGTAGAAAGGGGTCAAAGACAAGGAAGGCCGATCCGGTTTCTGACATTCCAGGCAAAATTGCCAAGTTGGGTGATGATGCGAGGGTGTCAGTCTCAGAAATGGCAGCCCTAGTGGATACTGATCTCCCTAACAGCCGGGAGAACAGCCCAGCTAGTAGTCGGCGGGATGGTAATGCAGGTAAGCCAAGACAATTGATAGTCGTAGGGGATTCTATAATCAGGAAGACGGATAGAATTATTTGTCGCCAAGACCACCTCAACCGAATGGTTTGCTGTCTCCCTGGTGCCAGGGTTCGGCATGTGGTGGAACGGGTGGACAAATTGCTGGGAGGGGCTGGTGATGATCCAGCTGTCGTGGTCCATGTCGGTACCAACGACAGAATAAATGGTAGGTGGAGGAGCCTTAAGAATAATTTTAAAGAACTAGGCTACAAGCTGAAGGGAAGGACCTCCAAGGTTGTATTCTCAGGAATACTGCCTGTGCCATGCGCATCACAGGAAAGACAGCGGGAGCTTAGGGAGTTAAATGCATGGCTGAAGTGTTGGTGTAGAGGAGAAGGATTTGGGTTCCTAGAGCACTGGGCTGACTTTTCATTGGGGTACAAACTGTATTCTGCAGATGATTTGCACCTAAATGGAAGGGGGTCCGCTGTGCTGGGGGAGAGAATTCTAGCTGGGGTGGCGGAGTATTTAAACTAGGGCTGAGGAGGGAGGCCAATGTAGAAAAAAAAGGGGTAGCCAGGTTAGAGAGGGGTCAGACTATATTGGTGGGGGGAGATACAGAATGTGGGGAGAGGACTAGACAACAAGATAAGGAGATCCTTTCGTTACAAAACATCAGTGTAAATAAAAAGGACCGATTAATGTCAAATCACATTTCTGATAATAAAAGTGAAAAACTGACAGGCAAGTTAAAGTGTATGTTCACAAATGCCAGAAGTCTAGCAAGCAAAATGGGGGAGCTGGAGGCCTTGATACTGGAAGAAAATATAGATATAGTTGGTGTTGCTGAAACATGGCTGGACTCTTCACATGACTGGGCTGTAAATCTACAGGGTTTTACACTTTTTCGTAAAGACAGGACAAATAGGAAAGGTGGTGGTGTATGTCTGTATGTGAGAAGTGATATGAAGGCGAGTGTGAAAGAGACAATAGTGGGTGAAGACTGTGAGGAGGTTGAAACCTTGTGGGTGGAACTAGAAAGGGAGGTAAACACTGAAAAAATTACTTTTGGTGTAATCTATAGACCCCCCAATATAACTGAGGAGATGGAAGGTCAGATATATAAACAGATGGAGCGGGCTGCACAGGCGGGTACTGTAGTGATAATGGGAGATTTTAATTTCCGGGATATTAATTGGTGTCATGGTTCGGCTTCAACTGCAAAGGGGAGACATTTCCTCAACCTGTTGCAGGAAAATTTTATGGGCCAGTTTGTGGAAGACCCGACTAGAGGTGAAGCTCTGTTGGATCTGGTCATTTCTAATAATGCAGAGCTTGTTGGGAATGTCAATGTTCGTGAAAACCTCGGTAACAGTGATCACAATATAGTTACATTTTACCTATACTGTAAAAAACAAACGCAGGCTGGGAGGGCAAAAACATTTAATTTTAAGAAAGCCAATTTCCCCAGGATGAGGGCTGCAATTCAGGATATAGACTGGGAAGAACTAATGTCAAATAATGGAACAAATGATAAATGGGAGATTTTCAAATCTACTTTGAGTTATTATAGTGCAAAATTTATTCCTACAGGTAATAAGTATAAACGACTCAAATTAAACCCCACATGGCTTACACCTTCTGTGAAAGGGGCAATACATGACAAAAAAAGGGCATTTAAAAAATACAAATCTGAGGGTACAGCTGTAGCCTTTGTAAAATATAAAGAGCTTAATAAAATCTGTAAAAATGTAATAAAATTAGCAAAAATACAAAATGAAAGGCAGGTGGCCAAGGATAGTAAAACAAATCCTAAAAAATTCTTCAAGCATATAAATGCAAAAAAGCCAAGGTCTGAACATGTAGGACCCCTAGATAATGGTAATGGGGAGTTGATCACAGGGGATCAAGAGAAGGCAGAGTTACTAAATGGGTTCTTTAGCTCTGTATATACAACAGAAGAAGGAGCAGCTGATGTAGCCGGTGCCAGTGCTGTTAATATATCAGTTGATATACTGAATTGGATGAATGTAGAGATGGTCCAAGCTAAATTAAATAAAATAAATGTGCACAAGGCCCCAGGACCAGATGGGTTACACCCTAGAATTCTTAAAGAGCTTAGTTCAGTTATTTCTGTCCCCCTTTTCATAATATTCAGAGAATCTCTAGTGACTGGTATAGTGCCAAGGGACTGGCGCAGGGCAAATGTGGTGCCTATTTTCAAAAAGGGCTCTAGGTCTTCCCCGGGTAATTATAGACCAGTAAGCTTAACATCCATCGTGGGGAAAATGTTTGAGGGGCTATTGAGGGACTATATACAGGATTATGTGACAATAAATAGCATTATAAGTGACAGCCAGCACGGTTTTACTAAGGACAGAAGTTGTCAAACTAACCTAATCTGTTTTTATGAAGAGGTGAGCAGAAGTCTAGACAGAGGGGCCGCTGTGGATTTAGTGTTTTTGGACTTTGCAAAGGCATTTGACACTGTCCCCCATAGACGCCTAATGGGTAAATTAAGGACTATAGGTTTAGAAAATATAGTTTGTAATTGGATTGAGAATTGGCTCAAGGACCGTATCCAGAGAGTTGTGGTCAATGACTCCTACTCTGAATGGTCCCCGGTTATAAGTGGTGTACCCCAGGGTTCAGTGCTGGGACCACTATTATTCAACTTATTTATTAATGATATAGAGGATGGGATTAATAGCACTATTTCTATTTTTGCAGATGACACCAAGCTATGTAATATAGTTCAGACTATGGAAGATGTTCATGAATTACAGGCAGATTTAAACAAACTAAGTGTTTGGGCGTCCACTTGGCAAATGAAGTTTAATGTAGATAAATGTAAAGTTATGCATCTGGGTACCAACAACCTGCATGCATCATATGTCCTAGGGGGCGCTACACTGGCGGATTCACTTGTTGAGAAGGATCTGGGTGTACTTGTAAATCATAAACTCAATAACAGCATGCAGTGTCAATCAGCTGCTTCAAAGGCCAGCAGGATATTGTCGTGTATTAAAAGAGGCATGGACTCGCGGGACAGGGATGTAATAATGCCACTTTACAAAGCATTAGTGAGGCCTCATCTAGAATATGCAGTTCAGTTCTGGGCTCCAGTTCATAGAAAGGATGCCCTGGAGTTGGAAAAAATACAAAGAAGAGCAACGAAGCTAATAAGGGGCATGGAGAATTTAAGTTATGAGGAAAGATTGAAAGAATTAAACCTATTTAGCCTTGAAAAAAGACGACTAAGGGGGGACATGATTAACTTATATAAATATATTAATGGCACATACAAAAAATATGGTGATATCCTGTTCCTTGTAAAACCCGCTCAAAAAACAAGGGGGCACTCCCTCCGTCTGGAGAAAAAAAGGTTCAAGCTGCAGAGGCGACAAGGCTTCTTTACAGTAAGAACGGTGAATTTATGGAATAGTCTACCGCAGGAGCTGGTCACAGCAGGGACAGTAGATGGCTTTAAAAAAGGGTTAGATAATTTCCTAGAACAAAAAAATATTAGCTCCTATGTGTAGAAATTTTTCCTTCCCTTTTCCCTTCCCTTGGTTGAACTTGATGGACATGTGTCTTTTTTCAGCCGTACTAACTATGTAACTATGTAACTATGTAACCTTAATCCCGTTCCCACGCTGTCCGGCAGCAATGGAGACCTGCTCTCTTCTGCGCAGGCCTCCTGGGGTTAAACGCTTCCCTGTCAATTAGCGCCTTTCAACGACGCAAAGCATCGCGCCGCTTCACTCGTAGAAAGGCGCTGAATGGCAGTGGCGGATTAAGTAGACCATAGGCCCTGGGCTGTTCCACAAAAAACTTGGGCCCCCCCCTTCCCCACCGCCGCTCTGCCGTGTCTATAGTGAACACCACTTTTTTGTGTGAGCATTGACAAATGGTTGTTACGATTCCCATTGTCAAAGGGCTGTGTCCCTACATACTGACAGTCTCCAACCATCGCTGACAGTATCACACTGTGAAGAAGAGGAGTATTGGATCCAGCGCTGCGTGCAGTTTTGGAAGATCTTTTTCACACCTTAGAAAAGCACCTTGCACAACAGGCCAAGATCTGGTGGGACCTTACAACCTTAAAGAACTATATTGCAAAGGATATGATACCCAGGGGCCTACGACTCAGGAAAACGCCAACCTTCATATATACTGAAGATTTCCAGAAAGAATGGAACCAGACCCTTTCCACATGTTCTATCAGTCTGATGAAATTAATTACCAAACAAGAAGAACAAAAACTGTCTGAACTAGACACTAATATCACTGACATCAGAAAATCACTTGAGGTCTTTTCCAACTCATCTTCCTTTTCCCTCCTTCAAAATCGAACATCAACTGCCATTGATAAACTGGATCATTCCATTGCTGAAACAAAAAAAAGCAAGTTCCAGCGAGATACAAGAGATTACACACACAATGAAATTTACAATTGGAGCCAAAGAACGAGAAACCATATAAGACCAAAGCCCATCCTCAAAAAACGAAACCAATACCGCAATCAATACAGGGATCTACCGAACAGAGTGAGTTTCAGTTCCACGGAACCGGACTCTGCTGACGGCATGTCAGAAGATGATAACACTAGAACTCGCCCTTATTCCACTTATAGAACAGAAAACCCAAGTCATCAGTCAAAAAACGAGGCAGGAGGGGGGGCAGGAAGCACAAATCGAATAAATCAGGATTACAATCGTTGCCTCCGCCCCCGGAAATTTCAACAGTACTAGAAATGAATGTAACCAACTTATCCTCCACTCCCCTGACCACGGAACAAATTGAAGTTTTATCTTTGGGTCTCAATTTCGCTCCCAAAAACAATTTCAATCTATTTAATACATTATTGGACATCAATAAATTTATCCGTAATTTGACTGTCAAGAAGCATTTTCTTACACAGGAGAATATCTCCCCGGACGACGCTCCATTATCATCTCCTCCCACCATACTCGCTGAAGAGGAAGTTCCTCCAGCCCATTCACCTTCTAGTCTAGACAGATTCTCCTTTCAGGAACTTACTACTCTAGCGTGTCTAGACCATTTACGCACAGAAACTTACAACCAAACAGTGACAACAGCCCCGAACTTCCTAACATCTAACCCGAAGTTCTACCCTACGAGCTCACGAACAGACTCGATGGATCGTTTTCAAACGGTCATGGAAAAAGAATTGCAAAATCTGGCGGACAGCCTCAAATTCCAACATCCAACAACAAATATGTCGATCCAACATAAACAAGCAGTCAAGTCTTTACATGACAACAAGGACATAGTCATAAAAATGGCAGACAAAGGAGGCAGTGTCACTGTAATGAACAAAAACGATTACAAACAATCCATCACCAACATGCTATCTGACAAAACAACCTACAAAGTATTGGAGAAGAACCCATTGGATAATATCAAAAATCATATGAAAAAACTCCTTAGTGACGGTCAACTAGGAGGCTTCATTAATAAGAAACAAGCTGATTTCATCCTTGTTGATCAACCTATCACTCCAATTATCCATGCGCTTCCAAAGGTCCATAAGCTAATTTTTCCTCCACCAATGAGACCCATTGTCTCAGGCATTGGGTCAATCTTGGAAAGATTGTCAGAATGGCTGGATACACTACTGCAACCACTAGCACAAACAGCTCCTGGCTTCTTAAAGGACACGAAGAATGTCCTTAATTCACTATGTCACAAAAAATGGGAAAAAAATTACACATGGCTCACATGCGATGTCATATCCTTATACACATCCATCCCTCATCACATAGCTTATGCCGCCCTTGACTACCATTTAACCAAACATAGTATGTATGAAAAAAACTTCCAAACGTTCATCCTGGAAGTACTCATGTTTTTGATGACTAATAACTATTTCCAATTTGACACAAAATACTATCTTCAACTCAAGGGCGTCTCTATGGGAGCCAAGTTTTCTCCATCGATAGCTAACTTAGTCATGTCCTGGTGGGAACAGTCTCACATTTTCTCTACCGACAACATATATGGCCATTGTATTGAATGGTACGGAAGGTATATTGATGACATTTTACTTATTTGGAAAGGGGACATTGACATCATCCCTGCCTTTGTAGAAACCCTCAATCAAAACCACTGCAATCTCAAATTTACCTACAACTATGATACCACCAACATTATATTTTTGGACCTGGAACTAAACGGCAAAGAAGGGCAAATAATATCTACCCAGACTCACCGAAAACCCACTTCCTCAAATAATATTCTTCATGCAAAGAGCAACCATTCAATACAGACCATAAAGGCCATACCAGTGGGTGAGATGCACCGTGCCAAACGGAATTGCACCTCCCACAGTCAGTTCGAAATAGAACAGAACTTAATCAAGACTAGACTTAAACCAAGAGGGTATCCCACATGGTCACTCAACAGAGCAAGCGAAATTATGACCAAAATACCCAGAACCGATCTACTTGCATACAGCAATAAACATACCAAGAAAGGTTCTATAATTCCATCTGGTAATAACCAACCCACTTTAATTTTGCAACAGAGTAACCAGTTTATGCAAATTAAAAAGTTAGTCACCAACAACTTACCCATTCTCCAAGAAGATGACAATATACGCTCCATCTTGGCTGAAGGTTGTCGAATCGTGGCAAGAAAGGCACCCTCTTTAGGCAGCGTTTTATCCCCGTCACTGTTCACATCAAACGAAAATATCAAAACAACATGGCTAGAAACCAAAGGTTTCTACAAATGCGGGCAGCACCCCTGCAAGACTTGCTCCTACGCTCATCCAACCAAAACATTTAGCAATTCCACACAAACAGATACATTCAGTATTCAAAATTACATTAATTGCAACAGCGAATCAGTCATCTACATTATTGAATGTACGGAATGTCAATTAAAATACGTGGGCTGTACGAATTTTGGAACATCTTAGCTACGTGAGAAACATCAACATCACTAATATCTCCAACGCGTCAAAACATTTCATTGTACAACATAATCGAAACACAAAAAATTTACGTTGCTATGCTATTGAAAAAATCTATCCCCCTAAAAGGGGAGGCGACCTTAAACACAAAACCCACCTTAGGGAGGCATACTGGATTTATAGACTAAAAACCAGACATCCAGATGGCCTCAACCTAAGAAGAGACCTAATGTTTCAATATTAATAACCGATTAAGTAATAGCAACATTTCATCTCTTTGAGCCTTCTTCATTTATGACCAAAAATAAACCAAAAATTAATAACAAAATTAATGTATATAGAATGAGCCAATATTGTGTCTCTCCAAGACCTCCTTTCTCTTATACCTACAGTATGTACATGCATAACATGTGCTATTTGCTATGTACATCACTTTTTATACCACTTAGCCCACTTTTCGTAATTCGTAACTATTTTTCATGTTTTTAATACCAATTATTTTTGTTCCAGTTGTTGTCCTACCCCCACCTCTTCCATTCCCGATTCCGCATCCTCACTGTTTAATACTGAGCGCCCTCTTTTGTCCTTTTTCCCCTACATCAGGGAACACTGGTAATACCTCCCTTACAACCCAGCTGTACATAACACACTACCACTGCCTACCCACAGTAAAAAGCAACAGTCAACAAGTCAACAGTCAATAGAAATACGTCATTCTATAAGTCAAAAATAGATCCTATGACTCACATGATACTGTAAAACAACTATTAATGTAACTCCAATAACATTCATATATATATACATAATACTTACCAACCTCATATTTGTTGCTATCGACTGTAGGAAATCCCGTGTTACTCGGCAGCGAGGAATGACGTGACGGTCCGTTCCTCCTGTCATCGATACTACACTCCACATAGTAACACCAACTGAAATACAAAATACACTAAGTCAGGAATAAATTTACATAACCAAATATTTTAAGTTACAAACTTACGAAGCAGTCAGATGTAAACGAAAATAATACGTCGGGTAGAAACCATCCCCACTTCCGGCTTGCGTTCCAAACAATAAACAACCGTGGAACGCAATCAGCAATCAGCTGCACCGTAGGAACCAGGATATAAACATGACAGCGCGCTCTTTCCAAACAGACATTACAGCCAAGACTAAGGACGCAGAAGCGTCCGAAACACGTAGGCTCTGAGGACATCACCGCCCGCTTACCCTGACACCTGGACTTTATACCTCTGGACTATCTTTTAAATCAAGAACCATTAAACTTGGAATTTTGCTTCCGTTTTAAACTGCACGCAGCGCTGGATCCAATACTCCTCTTCTTCCCTGCTTCAGACCGTGTGCCGACACGAGGATCCGGGCGCTATTGTGACACAACCCACAGTGTCAGGTGAGCTGGAGGATTCCTCCCCCCTCTTCTTCTATTTTTAGTATCACACTGTGTAAGGACGCATCCTCCTGACAATGTGAATGGTAACACGCATATGTCTATTAGCTCTGGGTACACAGAGATATGTAGAATACAAGGATTACCTGCAACAGACATGTCAGGAGAGGGGACAGATCCCCTATAGATCCAGTGACTCACAGGTAATGTCTCCTCTGATGGGAGTCGTTTTCTTTTCTTCTCCATCTGGCGACTTCTCCTGATGAGACATCTTTGCCCATCACCTTTGCAGCCATTTCCAGCCCCTATAGAAACACACAAATTTAGACACCAAGGCCCAGGATCATACATTAAAGGGGTGGTGCGGGCACAGACCGTTTTTAATACTGATGACCGGACAACCCCTTTTACTCAGACTAATACATTTGGACCACAGACTAGATCATAGAATACATACAGACCCCAGACATTCTAATCTATTGCAGTCCCCAGACCAGACGCCCCCTGAACAAATACAGACCCCAGAACAAGCACCCTGAATAAATACGGACCTCAGAACAACCCACTAAATACTGACCCCATACACTAATAATGAACCCAGAACTGACTCCCTTAATACAGACCTCAGACCAGACCCCCTAAACTAATACAGACCCCTAAATAAAGACCCCAAAACTAATACAGACCCAATACACTAATACAGACCCCAGACCACACCCCTAAATACAGACACCCGGACCAGACCCGCTAAATACAGACACCAGACCTCAAACTAATACAGACCCCCTAAATATAGACCCCAGACCAGACCCCCTATTCTAATAGAGACCCCAGACCAGACCCCTAAATGCAGACCCCTAACCTAATACAGACCCTAGAACCGGCCCCCTAAATAGACCCTATAAACTAATACAGACCCCAGATCAGACCCCCTAAATACAGACCCCTAAATAAAGACCCCTAAACTAATACAGACCCTAGAACAGGCCCCCTAAATAGACCCTATAAACTAATACAGGCCCCAGACCTCAAACTAAAACAGACCCCTAAATACCGACTCCAGACCTCAAACTAAAGCAGACCCCCTAAATACCGACCCCAGACCACTTAAACTAACACAGACCCCTAAATATACAGACCCTAAACCCCATATTCTAATAGAGACCCCAGACCAGACCCCTAAATACAGACCCCTAACCTAATACAGACCCTAGAACCGGCCCCCTAAATAGACCCTATAAACTAATACAGACCCCAGATCAGACCCCCTAAATACAGACCCCTAAATAAAGACCCCTAAACTAATACAGACCCTAGAACAGGCCCCCTAAATAGACCCTATAAACTAATACAGGCCCCAGACATCAAACTAAAACAGACCCCTAAATACCGACCCCAGACCTCAAACTAAAGCAGACCCCTTAAATACCAAGCCCAGACCACTTAAACTAACACAGACCCCTAAATATACAGACCTTAAACCCCTTAAACTGATACAGACCCCAGACCAGACCCCTAAATAAAGACCCCTAAACTAATACAGACCCTAGAACAGGCCCCCTAAATAGACCCTATAAACTAATACAGGCCCCAGACCTCAAACTAAAACAGACCCCTAAATACCGACTCCAGACCTCAAACTAAAGCAGATCCCCTAAATACCGACCCCAGACCACTTAAACTAACACAGACCCCTAAATATACAGACCCTAAACCCCATATTCTAATAGAGACCCCAGGCCAGACCCCTAAATACAGACCCCTAACCTAATACAGACCCTAGAACCGGCCCCCTAAATAGACCCTATAAACTAATACAGACCCCAGATCAGACCCCCTAAATAGAGACCCCTAAATAAAGACCCCTAAACTAATACAGACACTAGAACAGGCCCCCTAAATAGACCCTATAAACTAATACAGGCCCCAGACATCAAACTAAAACAGACGCCTAAATACCGACCCCAGACCTCAAACTAAAGCAGACCCCCTAAATACCGACCCCAGACCACTTAAACTAACACAGACCCCTAAATATACAGACCTTAAACCCCTTAAACTGATACAGACCCCAGACCAGACCCCCCAAATACAGACCCCTTAAACTAATAGTCACCAAACCTCCTCAATACAGTCCCCAAACCAGGCCCCCTAAATACAGACCCCACACCAGATCCCCTAAATACAGTCCCCCTAAATACAGACCCATTAAACAAATCAATCCCCTTATACTTACAGTCAGTCTTCTCTGTGGCGTCTTGCTGCTGCTGCTAGTCCTTCGGTCATGTGACCAGCAGATCTCTAAGCAATAGTAAGAACTTCAGAGATAAGGTCATGTGACCTTATGTCTAAAGGTCCTTTTGCAGGACATACACAATGCAGTTTTGTCACGGTTTTTGCCGCGATTCACGGTAAAATCGCGACAAAACAACAATGTACTTTGGGCGGCCATTATAATATGATAATCCGCCATTGATGGCCGGGCACGGAACGTACCCGGCCATACATTGGTTCTAATTGTACCTGTGTCCTATAGATGCAGGTACAATTATAGTGCAGGAGGGGATGGCGCTGGCGCCCTCCTCTAAATTGCGCCTGGGGCACATGCCCCGCCAGCCCCCCCCCCCTAGCTACGCCCCTGCCCTTAGCAGTCAATGGTTGCAAGACAGGTGACCTATTTGTAGGCCCTTAAATAAAATCTGACTGAGATTTTATACTATAGCATCCCTTAACACCGATAGGAAGGACACTTCTCCTATGCAGCGGCAGCACAATCTGTCTCTATATCTTGTTGTAAAGGACTCATTAACTCCCACATACTAAAAAGAGCCAGAAATTAATGGTGCTGCCAGGGAAAAGCCAACTTTACTCAGAGATTCCTCCCTCACTGTGTTACCAGGAGCTCCTCACTTAAAAAATGGCACCTCACCAACTGCCACTCGCTCCAGAGACCGCCTCCCCATTGCTCCTCCCCTTTCAGTCCACTCACACCACTAATGTGAAACACAGAGAAGATACACAGAGGGGACAGACAGGGGAGACAGATGAGGGACACACAAACAACATCACCACAGACAGCAGGCTCACAAGGGGACATTTATTATTGATGTATGGCATATCCCCTTACAAGCTATTGTACATGGGTTTCTTTCGGTAAGCGGCTGAGACAACACTGGTAGGTTTCTCTTAAATGGCTGTCAGCATCTGTGCAGTTACAAAAATGTTTTAGTCAGGTAAGCTGCTGTGACATCACAAGTGAGTTTGTTAGGTAAGCTGCTGTGACATCAGAAGTGAGTTGTAGTCAGGTAAGCTGCTGTGACATCACAAGTGTGTTAAAGTAAGGTCAATTATTGTGACATAACAAATTGGTTTCAGACAGCTAAGATGATATGACATCACAAATGTGTATCACTCTGGTAAGCTTCTGTAACATCACGACTTGCTTTAGTCAGATAAGTTACTGTGATATCATGTGTTTGTGTCAAGTCTGCTTTTGTAACATCACATCTCTGTTTAGCGTCAGTTGGGCTGAGTGAGTGTCAGTAACAAAACATCACAAGTAGGTTTTAACCTGTTAATGACCGCCCCATAGTGTTTATACAGCGGCCACTAACGGGCTTTAACCCGATGCAATAGCCTTTTTATGGCGCTGCATCGGAATAAATAAACAGAGCAGGGAGCCATTAAATCTCCCTTCTCTCAGGTGCCAGAGGAAGCTCAGGGCTGGGGGCATCTCTGCTCGAAAGGGTGAGATCGATACCACTATCTATCTCACCCGATTAACCCCCTCAGATGCGGCGTTCAATAGCTCCCACTCAACCCACTGACACCCGGTGATAAGATCGCCGAGTGTCTGTGTTTCTGATGGCAGCCGGGGGCCTAATAGAGGCCCCCAGGTCTGCCTGTATCTTATGGCTGCTAGGTCATGCCTCTGGCATGACCTAGCAGATGCCTGTTCGTGTTGCACGGACAGGTGTAATACACTGCAATACAGAAGTATTGCAGTGCATTATAAATGTGATCGTAGGATCGCATATTAAAGTCCCCCTAGTAGGACTAGTGAAAAAGTGAAAAAAATGTTTAATAAAATGTGAACAAAAAAATGAAAAACCCACTTTTCCCCCTTACAAACTGCTTTATTATTAAAAAACAAAATAAAGTAAAAAAGTTACACACATTTGGTATCGCCGCTTCCATAACGACCCCAACTATAAATTTATTACATCATTTAACCTGCACGGTGAACGTCGTAAAGAATAAAATAAAAAAACATGCAAAAATTGCTGTTTTCTTTCAATCCAGGCTTAAAAAAAATGTGATAAAAAGTCGCATCTACTCCAAAATGGTACCAATACAAATCTACAAGTTGTCCCGCAAAAAAAAAGCCCTCATACAATTGCATTGGCGAAAAAATAAAAAACTTATGGCTCTTCAAATATGGAGACACAAGGGGGCGTGGCTTGGACATGGCGCTGACCAGACGTGCTGCTTGAGAGCTCCGTTCCTGCACTTCCCTAACCCGCTCATAAGCACATTAATAAGAAATATTTTATCACCCCGATGGTCAGGAAATCCAAGGCTTCCACGGGGACTCCCTACTGTACACAGCAGATGTCTTCAGCCGGCTCTATCCAGAGATTTCTGACCGATGCTGCATCTGGAACATCATCCAAGATGGCGCCGCTGGAAGGGAGGCGAGATGACACCGGGACTTCGCTTCCAGAGGGGCTATCATCTGCGGCCGGTGTAGCTGCATCAGGTACCGCTAGTACCTTCCCCTCGATATCGGGTTCTCAGGGGCAGTTTCCCTCCTTGCTGGATGGGATTGAGCCGTGCTCTTTTGGGGCTGTGATGGCGCTGCCTACGCAGGACTGTTCGCCACGTGGTGCCTGTAATGGCGGCCGGGTTTCTCCCTTATCTTCCCCTCATGTGCTGGGGCCTGCAGTTCTGCCTTCTACCTCTCCCAGAGATATGGTTATCCATCCCTCCTCTCATCTTGGTGTTACTGCTGTCCTAGGGGATGATCTACAGGGCCTGAGACGACAGCTATCGGCGTTGCCCACTAAACAGGACATGGAGCGTTATGTAAACCACCTGGAGACGACATATAAATCGGAAATACAATCTCTTACTACCAATTTATCTCAATTGTCCGATCAAGTACAGCGGATGGAAAGCGATGTATCCAATATTACACAGCAACAAGTTTCTCATGCCGACCGATTAGATCAGCACTCTCAGCAGATCTACACATTATTTAATCTTGCTGAGGATCATGAGAATCGGAATCGCCGTAACAATATTCGGCTGAGGGGCATTCCTGAGGATATCTCTCCGGGTCAACTCATTCCTGCCTTACAGTCTTTGTTTAATTCTCTACTTGGGCGCCCTGCTGACGATCCCTTGGAGCTGGATAGAGCACACAGAACTCTAGGTCCACGCAGCCCAGATCCTGATAGGCCTAGAGATGTGCTATGCCGTGTCCATTTTTTTTCTCTAAAGGAGCAGATCATGAGGAAGGCTCGAGATAAAGGCGAGGTCTTATTACAGGGAGTCAAGATCCAGCTGCTATCTGATTTGTCCAGAATGACTCTGGACAAGCGCCCGCCGGGTGCTACGTCCTTTACTGGACGTCTTGAGAGAACATGAGATTTCCTATTCCTGGGGTCACCCCTTTCAGTTGCAGGTTCGCAGGAATGGGGCACTGCTGAGTGTTCGGGACCCGGGGGACGTTCCAGATTTCTGTGATGCTCTCCGCTTGCCTAGAGTCTCTCTCCTGGATTGGCCTTATGTTCCCATCCCGCCGCCGCGTCCACGGTCACGCAGGCGAGGTCGCTCTCCTGCTTCTCCTGTGAGGCGTCATGATGGGCGTCCTGCGGAGCCGATTTGATGCACTTTTAATGTTTCTTAATTGCAGCCTGCTGTCGGAGGTTAATTACAATGTTTATTGCGTTATCAGCTGAAGCAATTATATTCGTAGTTACGTATGGTCATTACTGAGTGGGTCTTCATTATGCTTCACAGATGATTGCTTTTGGAGTCCTGGTGGTCACTAATAGCGGTCGATTGCCGTTAATATGCCACAATTGCGAATGTATTTTTTTTTCTCATTATTTTTCTTTATTGCTAAACCTGTTTGTACATTTATGCTGATAATGAATGTATTCAGGGGTGTTCGCTGCTGGGATTTCTTTAAGGCCCTATTAACAATGTAATTCCTTAATTAATTATTTTTGGGTAACGCAATAAGTGCCTTGTTATATCGTTATTTGCTATATAAAATTTGCTGGGTTGGGGGGTGCGGGGCGCTGGCTAGACCTTGTCCTGACACTCCTCCTCTTAGGGTTTCACTGGTTATATCCGGTGTATATTGGATTGTTTCTCCTTGATTAGATCAAGGAGTGGGTGCTTGTTTCACCCGCTTGTTTGTCCTTGTTGTCGTGTCTCCCTTCCTTGTCTGTCCCGTCCTTTTCCTCATTGTTATAGCACATTTCTTGATTTCCTAGACATACGTGCGTTGGAAATGGCGCAGCTGAAAGTCTGTACCTTTAATGCTAGAGGGCTTAATGTCCCCGAAAAACGGTCACAGATATTGTATAATATGCACAAAGAAAGGGTAAATATCCTGTTTTTACAGGAGACTCATTTTCAGGTGGGCCACACTCTACAGTTTATAAATCGCTATTATCCAGTGTGGTTCCACAGTACCAACCCGGAATCCAAGTCCAAGGGCACTAGTATATGTATACACAAGTCACTCTCTCATAAACTGGTAGACGTTCTGGTTGACCCAGGTGGTCGGTATGTGTTTCTCAAACTGTCCATTCGGAATAAGCTGTTCACCTTGGCTAATATGTACCTCCCCAATCAGGATCAGGCGCGAGTATGTTGTGGGTATTTGCGGAAATTGGAAGAGTTCATGGAGGGAGTTTTGATTGTGGGTGGTGATTTTAACCTGACGTTCGATTGTTGGCTAGACACCTCCTCGGGCAGGTCTGCGGTACCGAAATCCCATTTGGGAGCCTTGAAAACTGTGATGCATTCCATGCAATTGATTGACGTGTGGAGGATTCTTCATCCTCAGATAAGAGAATACACTTACTTCTCCCCGCTATACAATATGTATAGTAGATTGGATGCCTTTCTTATTAGCCACCATTTGCTTACCTGGCAACCCATTTCGGAGGTGGGCCCTATGGTTTGGTCGGATCATGCCCCTGTATTTCTAACACTTACGTTTCCCAGTTCAGTACCCAATTTCCAATCTTGGAAACGTAATGATAATTTACTGGGTGACTCAGTGTGTGTGTCAGCCCTTAAGGACTCGCTTAACAGTTTTTTTGAGGTACACACACGGGACACTACCCCATTACCATTGCAGTGGGAGGTGTTAAAGTGTGTAGTCAGGGGAGTCCTGATCCAACATGGGGCTCGGTTGAAGCGGGAAAAAGGGGTAGCCATTACGCGGCTCCTTACTCAGATACGGGACCTTGAATCCCGCCATAAACAAGTGCTTTCCTCACAGTTATTTGCGGAACTCACTGCAGCGAGAGAATCCTTGCGTTCTCTGATAGACCAGTCACACGCTCGATTCAGGGACCGTATGCGAAAACACTCGTACGAATTTGCAGATAAATGTGGCAAGTCTCTAGCACGGGTACTACATCCTCGCACCCAGGCGTCGTATATCCCTAAAATTACTTCCCCCTCGGGTGGTGAGGTTCATGATCAGGTGGGGATCACCGACTGCTTCAGACAGTACTACTCGGCATTATACAATCTTAAAGGCCATTTTCAGGATATGCAGGCGGATGCGTTACGTGATAAAATAGACCGGTATGTACATGACACTGCGTTGCCTTCCTTGGGGGGCGGGGAGGCTTTGGGACTCGAGGAGGTTTTTTTGGAAACGGAGGTGGAGCGTGCTATTGGGGAATTCCCCTTGGGCAAAAGTCCAGGACCCGATGGGTTCAATAATAAATTCTATAAAAAAATTAAGGATCAATTGGCTCCGTTCTTGACGAAAGTTTTTAATTCAGTGTCTTCCTCGTGTCCCTTTGCACCCCAGTCCCTTGAGGCTCATATTACCCTGTTACCAAAACCGGGCAAAGATCCGACGGTGTGCGCAAACTTCCGACCAATATCATTGATAAATGTAGATGTTAAGATTTTTGCGAAGTTACTGGCCTCTCGACTCTCGCCTCTCTTACCAGATTTGGTCACAGATGATCAGGTGGGGTTTGTGCGCGGCAGAGAAGCACGGGACAACACTAACAAGACCCTCCTTTTAACATCATACTGCCAATCCCATAAGATACCGATGTGTTTACTCTCGGTCGATGCGGAAAAAGCATTTGACAGGGTACATTGGGTGTTTCTCCGCAGTGTCCTGACACAGGTTGGCCTTGGCGCCGTTATGGTGGATAGGAGTATGGCATTATATCAAGGGCCTACGGCCCGGGTTCGAGTTAATGGGTTGTTATCTGACTCTTTGTCTATTTCTAATGGCACGAGACAGGGGTGCCCTCTCTCACCTTTACTCTATGTTTTGGTCATGGAACACCTGGCCGTGGCACTGCGGAACAACCCTAATGTTAATGGCGTCTGTGTTGGCGCAAAGCACCACAAATTAGCATTATATGCCGATGATCTCCTCGTGTACATTACAACTCCCATGGTTTCCTTGCCATCTTTGACTGGGGAATTCGAGCGTTTTGGACATGTGAGCAATTTCAAAGTTAACTATTCCAAATCGGAGGCATTGAATATTTCTCTTGATTCTACCTTAGCCACCCATCTCGCTCGGGTTTTCCCATTCAAATGGCAAGCTACATCTCTAAAATACTTGGGGGTGAAAATTCCCACACACCAGTCGGATCTGTTCGCTCCGAACTACACACCCATTCTGCAGCGCACCTTGAAGGATTTAATGGCGTATGGTGGGAATCGCATATCGTGGTTTGGGCGCATTAATGCGGTAAAAATGGACATTCTACCCAAATTCCTTTACATATTCCAAACTGTCCCTATCATGATTCCAACAAGCTTCTTCCAAGTTTTACATAGGGCCATAACTAAATTTGTTTGGGGCTCCTCTAAGCCTCGTGTTCGTTTTGCTGTCCTCAGTCGGCCGAAAAAGGAGGGGGGAGCAGGTTTGCCAGATTTTAAACGCTACCACCAAGCTGCGTTACTGATGCGATTAGTAGACTGGTTCCGTTCAGGTGCGGGTAAGCAATGGGTGCGCATTGAGAAGGCCATGTCTCCCCTAGCATTGCAGTCTCTGCCTTGGTTGTCCGCTTCTCAGCGACCTTCATCTTCTCTGCCTTACCTCACACGTCAGTTTCTTGCAGTATGGGAGAGGATCATTGCTACGATGGACATTGTTCACCGTCCAGGCCCTCTAACCCCTCTTTTTGATGATCCTTCCTTTCCTCCGGCAGTGGGTGTGGACACATTCCTCTGTTGGGAGATACAGGACGGTAGTCTCTTGGCTAAGGCTCTTACACCTGAGGGTACAATTACACCTGACGTCCGGTTTGGTGGTCCTATTTTCAATTGCGCTCCTATCTTTTGTCAATGGGCGACCGTTTTGCTTTGCTGCAGGTTAAGACTCCTCTGGAACACTACTTGTTGTTGGCTACTGCCCCCTCTCATGTGCTGTCTTTTTTACACTGGATCCTCCTCCCTAAATACGATTACTCCCAGCTGACATTCACCACCGCATGGGATGAGGAATTGGGGACTCGACACTCTGCTGAGGAGTGGGGCACATCTTTCTTCCTGGCGCATAAACTGCCGACTTCGTGCTTTGCCCAGGAAAAAAATTATAAAATTCTCACTAGATGGTATCGCTGTCCTTCTTTACTGCATAGGATATTCCCTGATGTACCTGATGAATGCTGGAGGTGTGGGGAGGCTCCTTGAACCATGCTGCATATTTGGTGGGATTGTCCCAAACTTCGTCCCTTTTGGGGAAAGATTTTTGATCTCGGAAATAAACTTTTTCATACTGAGGTTCAGACTTCAGCCTCTATTGGTTTACTTTCCATGGTTCTGGGATCACTCTCACACCTCAAAAAGAGTGTCTTTCGGCATTTTTTGACCGCAGCAAGAACAGTGATTCCTCGTCATTGGAAGTCCAGCACTGTGCCTTCCCTGAAGGAATGGGTGACGGAGGTGAATGGAATTATGAGGATGGAGGAGTTGATGTCTGCTGATCAGGGTAAAGCGGAGCTCTTTGTCCGCACCTGGGCAGTGTGGGCTGGATTCCGGGGTGGTGATGATTTACCTCTCTGGCTGGATGGCCTCTTTTGAATATCTACATAAAGTCTACTTTTTGCGTGCTATATCCGTATGTGTTTCCCTTTGTTGTCTTGTGTTAGTGTTAGTTTGTCGTATAAAGTGCACTTATATGCGATAATTGTTACCCACCTGTGGGGACTGGATCCCCTAAATAATGCACTATCTTTGCTGCACTTATGGGACTGTTGTTTCCATTGCATTCTTGTATAATTTTTGCCTGCAGATTAGGAGGCTACCTCCTACTGCTGCTCTGTGTCTTTGATACTCTATGTAATATTGAAGTGTTATAGTGCACTGTATGTGAATTTTGCAAATGCATGAAACTAATGTATATGCTGTTTTGTTGTGTAAATTTTCAAAATAAAAATCTTTGATAAAGAAAAAAAAAAAATATGGAGACACAAAAACAAATAATTTTGAAAAAAAAGTGTTTTCAATGTGTAAAAGTAGTAAAACATACAAGAATGATACAAATTTGGTATTGTTGCAGTCACAACAACCCACTGAATAAAGTTATTGTGTTATTTATACCACACGGTAAACAGCGTAAATTTAGGACGCAAAAAAGTGTGGCGTAATTGCAGGTTTTTTTCTATCCCCCCCCAATAAAAAGTTAATAACAGTTAATCAATAAATTATATGTACCCCAAAATGGTGCTATTAAAAATTACAACTTGTCCCGCAAAAAACAAGACCTAATACACCTATGACGACACAAAAATAAAAAAAGTTATAGCTCTTTGAATAAGACGATGGAAAAACGTAAAAAATGGCTTGGTCATTAACCCCTTCCCGACATCCGCCATATATATACGGCGCTGTCGGCAAGGTGTTCCCGCAAACTGCAGTACAGTTACGTCGCAGTGATGGCGCCACCTCAGAAGCAGAGCCGGTATCATCACCGCAGGGTGACAGTGTCAGGGATCATTACCATGTATATTGGTCGCAAAAACATTATTGCTTTATATCAGTATATTCCAAAAAGATTTGTAAATGAAACAAGATGAAGGCTGCATAAGGAACACGCCTATGGAGACACCGCCCCTGGAATGCAAGAGGAGTGTACAGAAGAACTTACAGCTGAATAGAGCCAATAGGGCTTAAGCACGTCCCACATCTATAGGGAGGAAACTTTTGTGTTTCTTTGTTCAATAAAAATTTAGTCTTACTTCTTACTTCACTAAGGGAGGATCTGTACCAACTTGTCTCCTGGTATATTTTCTCCACGCATGCACTCAGATTCCAACTTACGGAGGTGGTTATTCGGTGTGAAATAACAGGGAAAAGGAAGTTACCCTGACAATTGGCACCCAAACGTAGGGCCACACTTGAGGGGTTCTCGGAATCCGGACAACCGGCAACCACAGGGTGAAACAGACAACCCTGGACTGCCCACTGAAGGAGCCTGATCACCTCCACAATAACACGGTAAGTCAGTTGATTTTATAAATCTTCGACTTATCTGTGTTAGTGGACGGTCTTGTGGGAATCTGTAGAACCCTGGTCGGTTGCCTGAATTAGCTCTCAGGCGACAGGAGCGACATCCCCGCTCTGTGGTCACGAAACCGTAAGAAATTAGTCGCGCCCGACTAACCATCCTCTGGGTAATTAGGGACTAGATAGAAAATATCACCTGTCTTATACAGGGGCACGCGGGCACAATAATGTGCGATAAGTCGTGGATAGTATTATAACCTGTCTTATACAGGTGCACGCGGGGTGTGTATACAACACTGATAAGTCGTGGGTAATATATTGGCCAGACCAGAGGGTTGCAGGCCAAAAATTGTTATATAAATTACGTTTATAATATAGACGGTTAGGATGGATGGTTTACGGTCCATATTCAAATCATCAGGATCACCCGTACCTGGACGATCCTATTTGTATGATTTGGTGAAGCGAATGGAAGTTAGGAATAAGAAAGGCATTGTATTATGTTATATGTATTAGAAACCACAGGACCAGCCACCACCCTGTAATGGCGGCAGTCCCTCATGTTGAGTGTGTCCTCATTGTGGGCAGCAAAACCCCCCTCACAGCTGAGCAATGTGCTTCCTGTGGGAGAGGTGCCCCCCACTCCCTGATGAAGTCACGCCGGCCCAATCAAATCAGTATGATATGATAGCCTTGTTAATTTTGTCATTTCCCTCAGTAAAGAGTTGCCAGTAACACATTCTGCAGTGTTTTCTTCTATTCTGGATTCCGTCCCAGGGTGGAGGACGCTATGCACTGGTGAAAAGACACGTCATCATAATATAGAGATAGTGGCCGACAGATTGGACACGGTTACAGATTATGTGTTTGATGTTTTGAACGTAGATAATTCCTATACAATAGTGTGATGAATGATTGCAGATACGTACGTTCTCTTGTGTTGTATAGATGTATGACTCTTGGAGGTTCATTGTATGGGAGAATTTTTGCCGGCATTGAAAAGCAGACTGGTGTAAGCTTGTATATAGGGCGTGGACTGATGAGACAAGTGATTACAATATTGCACTGATTTTAGATCTATATTGTATGGTCTTATTTTTAACAGCAGTAATGTTAAAAAAAAATTCTTAGTGTTTTGTGTATGGGGTAAAAAATCTGTTTCTTTTTTTCTGTGTAAAGGAATGTTTCTTCTCTTTGCGCATGCGTTGTTGTCCATAACTTCACCAAGCGAGAAAAATATTACAGCCAGCTGGATATGTCTGCAAAACGATAAAAGTTACGCTGCATATTTATTTGTTATGATGTGATAAGATTTAATGTGTTTTGATGTTAATTCAAATTAATTAAAATACCGATATTGTAAGACACGGGGTCTTGAAAATGTATGTGCCCCCACTGTTCCCTATTCTTGTATATAGTTTATTGGTTTGCAGTAATTAATATTACTAGATATAATATTTTCAGTTTTATTGAATGAATAATTACAATTGTTTTGTTTTTGTTTTCACACATGAGGCGCGTGCTTTAGCCCCTTAATGACCGCCGATTAGCCTTTTCACGGCGGTCATTAATGGGCTTTATTCTACAGCACCGCTATTCCACGGCGCTGCTGTAGAATAAAGTAAACAGAGCAGGGAGCCGTCAAATCTCCCCGCTCTCAGCTGCCAGAGGCAGCTGAGGGCTGGGGGCGTCCCTGCTCTGCAGGGTGAGATCGATATTAGTATCGATCTCACCCGTTTAACCCTTCAGATGCGGTGCACAATAGCGTGCACCGCATCTGAATGGTTTTGGAGAGAGGGAGGGAGCTCCCTCTCATTCCACCGACACCCGGCGATACGATCACCGAGTGTCTGTGTCTCTAATGGCAGCCGAAGGCCTAATAAAGGCCCTCAGGTCTGCCTGGAGCGAATGCCCGCTAGATCATGCCGCAGGCATGACCTAGCAGATGCCTGTCCGTTTTAAACGGACAGGCAGTAATACACTGCAATACAAAAGTATTGCAGTGTATTATAATAGCGATCGGAGGATAGTGAAGTCCCCTAGTGGGACTAGTATAAAAGTAAAAAAAGTTGAATAAAGTAAATTAAAAAAAATTTTAAAAAAATAAATTAAAAACCCACTTTTTCCCCTTACAAAATGCTTTACTATTAAAAAAAACTACAATAAAGCAAAAAAGTTACACATATTTGGTATCGCCGCGTCCGTAACGACCCCGACTATAAAGCTATTACATTATTTAACCCGCACTGTGAACGCCGTTAAAAATAAAATAAAAAACAATGGGAAAATTGCTGTTTTCTGTTAATCCTGACTTTAAAAAAAATGTGATAAAAAGTGATCAAAAAGTCGCATCTACTCTCAAATGGTACCAATAAAAACTGCAAGTCGTCCCGCAAAAAAACAAAACCTTATACAGCTTTGCCGACGCAAAAATAAAAAAGTTATAGCTCTTCGAATGTGACAATGGAAAAATGTAAAAAATGGCTTGGACATTAGGGCCCAGAATGCAAGCAGGGGGAAGGGGTTAGTGCGGCCTAAATGTTATTTTGGAAAATGTGAGATGTTTTACAGATAAACGGTTGCAAGTCATTTTAAAGATACAATTTATTTTTGTCAGGAGAAAGTCATTTTTGTTCCAGGCTGTTGTGTATTACAGGGGGTTAAACTTGTGCCCCCCAGATAGAGTGCCCGACCTTATTATGTTGACATGTCTTTTTGAACCCTGCTACATTAATTTCGCAGAGTCCACAAAGGGTGAAGGGACTGATCAGGTACAATTTTGGTTTGTTTTGAATTAATGAGTTTGGTTCCAGGAGATCTACAAAATGTGCAAGAGACCATCCCCCTCCAGCAAATTTACACAAGAGGCCGAGGTCACTCACAGATGAGTCTTTACAGATTTAGTAGGGAAGGAGGTGAAAATTATCTGAACATTGTTAATTTTATGTAAAGATTTTAGTAATTTTTATTTGTTTTTGTATTAATCAAGTATTTACAGAACCTGATAAAAGTGAGATTCTCACAGTGTTCTGGATTATCAGATGAGTGTGGAGAAGTGTATAACATTTGTTTTTATTTTAGAGAATGAAGACGCCACCCCTTTGAAATGTTGTATCTATATGTGACATGGGTTTTTAATGTAAATTTGTAATGTAGAAATACTTCATCACATACAGTATGTACAAGACAGGATACGAGGCACCAGGAAGTGCCCAACTGGGAGCGAAAGGCGTGAGAACCAGATTCTGACAGAATGTGGACGGATAAAGGAAGGTAAACTGGTAGCACCCAAGGCACACTTGATGGCACTTGCATTGATGGTGTGACCTCACATATGCCCCAGGACTGCAAGGATCCATGTGGTAAGATCTAATTGGTATGTCCCAGGTTTTACAGCTGTTGCTGTTAAATTCTGTTAGAGCTGTTTGATTTGCCTACAGAACAGTCCTGGCAGACCAGTGCCAACCTTATCATTCTCGCCTCCCACGAAGAGAACCGACCTTGAGAGGCCTTCCCAGGTAAAACGAACCAGAGTAGGGGGAGAAAATTTGGTTTAAGACACTTGTCAGATAAACATGTGGAATCTGTGTATATTTCAGCTGAATTCAAGGTACAAATCCTGCTGGAAAGTGTAACAACAAGTTCAAATACATTGTACCCAGTAATTACACATCTTCTAGGTGCCCTGTCCAGTGGAACAGAGAAGTTTTTCTTATATAAAGGTGTTTGATGTGGTTTAAGGGCCTGTCATTATTATTGTATATACTTAGAACAACGTTTATAATGTATGCGGATGATGTTATCACCAGATTAGTGTAATGATGGGGGTAAGGAAACAGACAAGTGAGTCCTAATCTACCCGCCACTCAGTCCCTGCCTACTTGCAACGACCCGCCCTAGGCGACTGGGTACAACTGGGCGACGGTCCCTACGCTCAATAAGTGCACGACAGACAAACAGACAAGGGTACACAGAAGCAAGTGAAAAGGGGCAGTTGCCCACGGAAAACAAGAGTGGTGAACAAGCCGAGTCAAACAAGGAGTGTACGAGGTACCAAACGCAGAGCAGGAGAGTAGTGAACAAGCCGAGTCAAACCAGGAGTGTACGAGGTACCAAACGCAGAGCAGGAGAGTAGTCAGTAAGCCAGGGTCAATATGAAGCAGGGTCAAATAGTTCAAGAAGCTGCAGCAGGGCCAGGAAACCAAACGAGAAGAATCACAAGCAAGGAGGAACAGGAAATGCAGGTATAAATAGACAGAGGGCGGGAGCTAGCTCCGTCTGGCCAGGCTGTGATAGGCTCTCCCACTCCTAAGCCTGCCATCCTGAGTGGTCGAAGATGGAGTCAGTCTCACAGACATAGAAGCAGGTGCAGACTGATAACCTATGGGCGTAGATACAGAAGCTGTGCCTGGCAGATCCTTAACAGTACCCCCCTTTTATGAGGGGCCACCGGACCCTTACTAGATGGACCTGGTTTATTGGGGAAACAATGGTGGAAGGAGAGAGGCATGAAACACGTCGTGTACTCGAAAAGATGGGGGCAACTCCAGTCGGAAGGGGACAGGATTGAGGACTTCAATGACCTTGTACGGCCCTATAAACCGGGGCGCAAACTTCTTGGACGGGACTTTAAGGCGCAAGTTCTTTGACGATAGCCACACCAGATCCCCGACCATAAACAAGGGGTTAGCAGAACGTCTTCTATCTGCCTGAGTTTTTTGTATGCTCTGGGACGCCTCTAGGTTCTTCTGAACCTGGGCCCAGACTGTGCACAGTTCCCGATGAACGACCTCTACCTCGGGATTGTTGGAACTACCAGGTGAAACAGAGGAGAACCGTGGATTAAACCCAAAATTACAGAAAAAGGGGGAGACCCCTGACGAGTTACTGACCCGGTTATTAAGGGAAAATCAGAGATAAAACACCTTAAATATTGTTCTAGAGACTGATTAGTCCTCTCAGTTTGGCCATTAGTTTCAGGATGGAAGGCAGAGGAGAAGGACAGACCAATCTCCAACTTTTTACAGAAGGCTCTCCAAAACAAAGAAACAAATTGTACCCCTCTGTCAGAAACAATATTGACAGGGACCCCATGGAGACGCAGGATGTGTTTGACAAACAAGGTAGCTAACGTCTTAGCATTGGGTAGTTTTTTGAGGGGCACAAAGTGGCACATCTTACTGAAGCGGTCTACTACAACCCACACCACCGACTTGCCTTGAGATGGAGGCAAATCGGTGATAAAATCCATGGAGATATGGGTCCAAGGTCTCTGGGGAATGGGCAAAGAACGTAGTAAGCCCGCTGGTCGGGACCTGGGAGTCTTGGACCTAGCACAAACCTCACAAGCGGCGATGTAGGCCTTAACGTCTTTAGGCAACCCAGGCCACCAATAGTTTCTGGCAATGAGGTGCTTGGCACCCAGGATGCCTGGATGACCAGATAGTGCGGAGTCATGATTTTCCCTAAGTACCTTTAGCCGGAATTGCAGGGGAACAAACAGCTTGTTCTCAGGAAGGTTCCTGGGAGCTGAACCTTGATCAGCAGCAATTTCAGAGACTAAATCAGAATCAATAGAGGAAATTATTATACCTGGAGGCAAAATACAAGCAGGATCTTCCTCCGAAGGAGGGCTGGTCATGAAGCTACGCGACAGTGCATCAGCCTTAATATTTTTAGACCCAGCCCTATAGGTAACCAAAAAGTTGAATCTGGTAAAAAATAACGCCCATCGAGCTTGTCTCGGGTTTAGCCTCCGGGCAGATTCTAGGAAAACCAGATTCTTGTGGTCGGTAAGGACCGTTACCTGGTGCCTAGCCCCCTCCAGGAAGAGGCACCACTCTTCAAATGCCCATTTAATGGCTAAGAGTTCGCGGTTGCCAATATCATAGTTACTCTCAGTGGGCGAAAACTTCCTGGAGAAGTAGGCACAGGGACGGAGATGGGTGAGGGACCTGGTACCCTGGGACAAGACAGCCCCCACTCCCACCTCGGACGCGTCAACCTCCACGATAAATGGCTCCATTTGGTTGGGCTGAACCAACACCGGGGCCGAGATAAAGCACTTCTTAAGGACCTCAATAGTCTGGACAGCCTCAGGAGGCCAGCGGAGTAGATCAGCATCCTTGCGAGTGAGATCCGTAAGAGGCTTAGCGATGACTGAGAAGTTAGCAATAAATATCCTGTAATAATTAGCGAACCCCAAGAATCACTGTAACGCCTTCAGGGAGGCAGGTTGGACCCATTCCGCCACAGCCTGGACCTTGGCAGGGTCCATGCGGAATTCATGAGGAGTGAGGATTTGACCCAAAAATGGTATCTCCTGCACCCCAAACACACATTTTTCGGTCTTCGCAAACAGTTTGTTTTCCCGAAGGACCTGGAGCACCTTCCTGACATGCTCAATGTGGGAGGACCAGTCCTTGGAAAACACAAGTATGTCATCAAGGTACACTACAAGAAATACCCCCAGGTAATCTCTTAAAATCTAATTTATGAAATTCTGGAAGACCGCGGGAGCATTACACAACCCAAAGGGCATGACAAGGTATTCGAAATGACCTTCGGGCGTGTTAAACGCAGTCTTCCACTCATCCCCCTCTTTGATGCGGATAAGGTTATACGCCCCCCGTAGATCAAACTTAGAGAACCATTGGGCCCCCTGAACCTGATTAAAGAGATCAGGTATCAAAGGAAGGGGATACTGGTTCCTTACAGTGACCTTATTCAAGTTGCGGTAGTCAATGCATGGCCTAAGACCACCATCCTTCTTCCCTACGAAGAAGAAGCCAGCACCTACCGGAGAAGTAGAGGGGCGAATGTAACCCTTGGCCAGGCATTCCTGGATATACTCTCTCATGGCTTCACGTTCGGGACAAGAGAGAATAAATATCCTACCCTTAGGGAGCTTAGCTCCTGGTACCAAATCGATAGTGCAATTGTATTCTCTATGAGGAGGTAACACTTTGGAGGCCTCCTTAGAGAAAACATCAGCGAAGTCCTGAACAAACTCAGGTAGCATGTTCACCTCCTCAGGGGGAGAAATAGAATTAACAGAAAAACATGACGTCAAACATTCATTACCCCATTTGGTAAGATCCCCAGTATTCCAGTCAAACGTGGGATTATGCAACTGCAACCAGGGAAGGCCTAAAACCAAATCGGACGATAATCCCTGCATCAACAGTACAGAGCACTGCTCCAAATGCATGGAGCCAACAAGTAGTTCAAAAACAGGGGTATGCTGTGTAAATTAACCATTAGCAAGGGGAGTGGAGTCGATACCCACTACCGGGACAGGTTTAGGCAAGTCAATCAAAGGCATAGCTAGAGACATAGCAAATTCCACAGACATGATGTTAGCAGACGACCCTGAATCCACGAAGGCTCTGCCGGTAGCAGACCTACCACCAAAAGAGACCTGAAAGGGAAGCAAGATTTTATTACGTTTCATATTTACGGGAAACACCTGTGCGCACAAGTGACTTCCCCGATGATCACTTAGGCGCGGAAGTTTTCCGGCTGCTTATTCTTACGCCTAGGACAGGTGTTCACTTGATGCTTGTCATCCCCACAATAGAAGCAGAGACCATTTTTCCTGCGGAACTCTCTACATTGTTGGGGGGACACGGAGGCCCCCGAGTTGCATAGGTACCTCCGAGTCTTCCATGGAAGAACGAAGCAACGGAACCTCGGGAGGAATCATGGGGGAGTCAGAGGAGAAAACACAAAAACGTTCACGTTGTCATTCCCTGAGACGTCGTTCAAGTCGTACCGCTAAAGCCATAACCTGGTCTAGGGAGTCAGAAGAGGGATAGTTAACTAGCAGGTCTTTCAGGGCGTTCGACAGACCCAACCTAAACTGGCACTTTAAGGCAGGGTCATTCCACCGAGAAGCTACGCACCACTTCCTAAAGTCAGAGTAATACTCCTCAACAGGCCTCTTACCCTGACATAAGGTCACCAGCTGACTCTCGGCAAAGGCAGTCCTGTCAGTCTTGTCATAAATGAGTCCGAGAGCAGAAAAGAAAAGATCATCGGGGAAAGTTCAGGGGCGTCAGGAGCCAAGGAGAAGGCCCATTCTTGGGGCCCTTCCTGGAGCCATTACATAATTATACCCACCCGCTGGCTCTCAGAACCTGAGGAGTGGGGCTTTAAGCGAAAGTAGAGCCTACAACTCTCCCGAAAGGAGAGTAAAGTCATCCGGTCCCCTGAGAACCGGTCAGGCAACTTGATGTGGGGTTCAAGAGGTGAGGTGAGGGGCACTACCATGGTAGCATCAGGCTGGTTGACCCTCTGAGTCAGGGCCTGGACCTGTAGGGAGAGACCCTGCATTTGCTGAGCCAGGGTCTCAATGGGGTCCATAGTAGTGTGAGGGACCAGGGTAGACTAGGTATATGGGCTTGTGATTATGTAATGATGGGGGTAAGGAAACAGACAAGTGAGCCCTAATCTACCCACCACTCTGTCCCTGCCTACTTGCAACGACCCGCCCTAGGTGACGGGGTACAACTGGGCGACGGTCCCTACGCTCAATAAGTGCACTACAGACAAACAGACAAGGGTACACAGAAGCAAGGGAAAAGGGGCAGTTGCCCACGGCAACACCGTGAGAAACAAGAGTGGTGAACGAGTCGAGTCAAACCAGGAGTGTACGAGGTACCAAACGCAGAGTAGGAGAGTAGTGAACAAGCCGAGTCAAACCAGGAGTGTACGAGGTACCAAACACAGAGCAGGAGAGTAGTCAGTAAGCCAGGGTCAATATGAAGCAGGGTCAAATAGTTCAAGAAGCTGCAGCAGGGCCAGGAAACCAAACGAGAAGAATCACAAGCAAGGAGGAACAGGAAAGGCTGGTATAAATAGACAGAGGGCGGGAACTAGCTCCGTCTGGCCAGGCTGTGATAGGCTCTCCCACTCCTAAGCCTGCCATCCTGAGTGGTGGAAGATGGAGTCAGTCTCACAGACATAGAAGCAGGTGCAGACTGATTACCTATGGGTGTAGATACAGAAGCTGTGCCTGGCAGATCCTAAACAATTAGTATTTATTTTAACAATTGACAAGGTTTGGGTCCCCGGCAAGTCCCAGGTTACATGAACTAGAAGACAGATGCAGCAGGTGCAGCCTGAGCCAGTACAACGCGTTTGTCATGAACTGACGGCAGTGTCACAATTCTAAGCAGCCGCCCAGACAAGTAACTTACCGGAGGAAGAGGACAGACGCGGAGGGTTTGTGGTAGTCACAATAAAACTCCACTACTCCATCTACGTGAGATCTCACCCCAGGCTCACAGCATGAGGTGCTATGTACAGCCCGGTGACGTATGCTAAAAGAGACAGTGTCTGAAAGATGAGAAGGACCAAACCAAGTCCTGATGACATCAGCAAAGATCAAAGTAAAGACCAAAGACCTGAGTGAATCCGTCAGCAGTATCAAGTGTTTTAATAAGTAAGTGACCAGGTGGAGGATAATAATAAATCCCCCACTGGACACCACTGTGCAGTCTGACTCCACATAAAAGCAGAAGACAGAAGAAGAAGAGGACGACGATGATGTACAGGACTGACAATGAACTGATGGGACCCAAAACCTGAGGGTGATAGCATGAGATTGGTGACAGCATTATATTATTAATTGAGGCCCTATTGTTTATATTGTCTGAGGTTTATAATTATAATGTGTGTAAATATGCCACGGTGCTGCAAATTACAATCTGAGGAGTTTTATGTGGAGGTGTGAGGTGAAGGTCACTGGTTGTTGTCACTCATATGTAAGAAGTACATGGCAGTAATGAGAGCCCGGAGGTTATGTTACTCGGGTGTCTTTAGGTTCAGGGAAGATGCTGCCCATGACCTGTTGTGTCTGCAGGGGTAAAAGTCCCATTAGGACAGTAAGTGACAGTGCGACAATTATTACCGTTAATAAAAATGAAGACTGGATTAATTATATATATATTACAACCAGTAGCGGTTTCTAGATTATACCAAGACAACCATCCTGCATCCTGAGGAGAATAGGGAAAGTTAGGACCACTCCGAAACCTTGGAAGCCCAGGTACAAAGGGGGGTTACTCATAAGGAGCAGCTTGTCTCAAGCTGGTGAAGAAATCCAAAACCCCTACCCGCCTGGTTCGAGTGGTCAGTGGTAGGTTGATAGGTAAGACTCAGGGATAGAGTAATAATGTTTTTAGGGGGGACTTTCAGGGATCATTACCATGTATATTGTTTGCAAAAACATTATTGCTTTATATCAGTATATTCCACAAAGATTTGTAAATGAAACAAGATGGAGGCTGCATAAGGAACATGCCTATGGAGACACCGCCCCTGAAATGCAAGAGGAGTGTACAGAAGAACTTACAGCTGAATAGAGCCAATAGAGCTTAAGCACGTCCCACATCTCTAGGGAGGAAACTTTTGTGTTTCTTTGTTCAATAAAAATTTAGTCTTACTTCCTACTTCACTGAGGGAGGATCTGTACCAACTTGTCTCCTGGTATATTTTCTCCACACATGCACTCAGATTCCAACTTACGGAGGTGGTTATTTGGTGTGAAATAACAGGGAAAAGGAAGTTACCCTGACAATAGCTGTATTATACAGTTGGCACCCTCCTGTAACTGCCAGGACCGGAGCTATTCTCCGATCTGGCTGATTAATCCCTCAGATGCTGCTCTCAATAGAGCGCAGTATCTGATGGGTTTTAACCCAACCGGCAACCTAGCGACGCAATCGCTGGGTTACTATGGCAATCGGATGCCAAATAATGGCGTCCGAGTCTGTCTTGTACGGGAGCCGATGAGGACCTGCCTGCGGCGAGTCCTCATAGGCTTGCTGTCAGTGAATAACTGACAGCGCTAATACACTGCACTACGTATGTGGTGCAGTGTATTAGAGTAGCGATCGGGGCATCAGGCCCTTATGTCCCCTAGTGGGACAAGTAAAAAAAGTAAAAATAAGTTAATAAAAATGTCGTAAAAAAAAAAAAACACAAGTTTCAAGTAAAAAAAAAAAGCTAAACTGCCTTTTTTCCCATAGTAAGTCTTTTATTATGGGAAAAACCGTAAAAAATTAATAAACTATACATAATTGGTATTGCCACGTTCGTAACGACCCAAACTACAAAACTATTATGTAAATTATCCCGCAGGGTGAACGCCATAAAAAAGAAACATGAAAAATATCGACAGAATCGTTGTTTTTAGGTCACATCTCCTCCCAAAAAATGCTATAAAAAATTATCAAAAAGTCACATTTACTCCAAAATAGTACCAATAAAAACGACAATCCGTACCACAAAAAATGATCCCTGACACAACTTTGTCCACACAAAAATAAAAAAGTTATGGGTCTTAGAATATGGCGATACAGAAAACAAATGATTTTATAAAAAAAGTGATTTTATTGTGCAAAAGCCTGCAATACATAAAAAAAAATATATAAATTTGGTATCGCCGTAATCGTATTGACCCACAGAATAAAGTTAACATGTAATTTATGGCGCACTGTGGATGCCGAAAAGAACCCAATGAAAAACTATTCCAGAATTGCTTGTTTTTAGTAATTTCCTATAACATAAAATGAAATAAAAAGTGATCAAAAAGTCGTATGTGTTCCAAAATGGTACCAATAAAATCTACAGCCTGTCTCGCAAAAAACAAGACTGCACACCGCTCAATCAACTGAAAAATAAAAAAGTTATGGCACTAGTAATTCGTTGATGAAAAAACATCTCAATGTGCAGACCTGAGGGGAACATTCCTTCAGTTTCAGGGCCCTAGTATTTAGGAACTAGGAAGGGAAGGAACATAGCACATCCGCTGGAAGCGAGGGAGTCCGTATAATACCAGCGCAAAACTTTCCCAGCAAAATTTCCCAAACTACGAAGGAGAAAAAGTCCCCAAAAGGTGCAGACTGTTACAAAACGGGGATAAGAAAGAAAACCGTTATGGCCTCCGCAAACCATTCCTTCTAAATTTGAGCTCCAAGAGCCAAATGGCGCTCTTTCCCTTCTCAGCCCTGCCGTGTGTCCAAACAGCCGTTTATGACCACATGTGGGGTATTGTTTTACTCGGGAGAAATTGCTCTACAAATGTTGTGTTGCTTTTTCTACTTTAGTTCTTTTGTAAATGGAAAAAAAAATAGCTAAACCTACATTTTATTTGAAAATATGTAGATTTTCATTTTCATGGCCTAGTTCCAAAAATGTTTGCAAAAAAACTGGTGGGTCAAAATGCTTGCTACACCCCTAAATAAATTCCACGAGGGGTGTAGTTTCCCAAATGGGGTCACTTTTGGGGTGTTTCCTTTTAGTTCCACAAGACCTCTTCAAAGCTGACATGGTACCTAATATATATTCTAATAAAAAGTAGGCCCAAAATCCTCTAGGTGCTCCTTTACTTCTGGGGCCCGTGCTTCAGTCCAGTAGCGCACTAGGACCACATGTGGGATATTTACTAAAACTGCAGAACCTGGGCAATAAATATTGAGTTGCATTTCTCTGGTAAAACCTTCTGTGGTACAAAAAAAAATGGATTAAAATTTAATTTCTGGAAAAAAATAATGAACTTTGTAAGTTTCACCTCTACTTTGCCTTTATTCCTGCGAAATGTCTAAAGGGTTAAGAAATTTTCTAAATGCTGTTTTGAATACTTTGAGGGGTGGAGTTTTTAAAATGGGGTGACTTATTGGGGGTTTCTAATATCTAAGGACCTCAAAGCCACTTCGGAACTGAACTGGCCCCTGTAAAAATAGCCTTTTGCAATTTTCTTGAAAATGTGAGAAATTGCTGCTAAACTTATAAGCCTTGTAACGTCCTAGAAAAATAAAAGGATGTTCAAAAAACGATGCCAAACTAAAGTAGACATATGAGGGATGTTAATTAGCTACAATTTTGTGTGTTATAACTGCCTGTCTTACAAGCAGATACATTTAAATTGCGAAAAATGCAAATTTTTGCAATTTTTCGCTAAATTTTGGTGTTTTTCACAACTAAATACTGAATGTATCGGGCAAATTTTGCCAGTAACATAAATTCCAATGTGTCACGAGAAAACATTCTCAGAATCGCTTGGATAGGTACAAGCATTCCGGAGTTATTACCACATAAAGTGAAACATGTCAGATTTGAAAAATGAGGCCATGTCAGGAAGGTCAAAAGTGGCCAAAGAGGGAAGGGGTTAAGGTCTAAAATAGGCTGGTCATTAAGGGTTTAATCAGGTAAATTGTTTTGACATCCCTAAAGGGTTTGAGTCAGTTGAACTGCTGTGACATCACAGTGGTGCACATACGGCATATACCTTCTAATTAGCAGTTGGAAATCAAAGTGCCCAAATAGTCTCCTTGCACCGGTGCCCTCTCTCAGTGTCCGCCCCTGGTTCACACATATTGAAGTTGATGGCGATTTAAATGCCTTACAAAATAGCCCCTGACGGATAATCAGACTAGGAAATGTGGCCACCGGAATCTCTCAGTACAGCAGCCTCACACTTTGGGCCTGTAACTTAGACAATAGAAAAAAACGCCTGAACAAGAATGCTTTTTGTTTAAAGCGTTCTTATTCAGGCGTTTTTTCTATTTTCATGTTGAGTGAACACAATATTGTCTATCTATAATATATTATTCCTGTAACTTAGAGCTGTCATATGTCAGCAAGACCTTACTCACAACTTTCGGATAGAGGAAAGTTTCAGGAGCATACACCCACTACAGAGAATTAGGTAATCTCTTGCCAAAACTTCCAGTCTGTATAGAAGGGCTTATAATAGTAATGTCAGACGCATATGGTGCGGGGGTTGCTCAGCTCCTGCACTCACCTGCAACCAAGTGAATATGGGTGGTGTGCAGTACCAACTGAACTGGATCAAGGTTGGCGAAGGCCCTTGAGCAAAAAATGTTGTGGGACTTTCTCCCTAGTATAATGTGTAAAACTGACCATACATACAATATAATTGTTGGAAGATCCCGCTAATGTCAACAGGATCTGCCAACAATGCAATGTGTATAAGGGAATCCCAACTGTCCTCTGATATCTGCTAAAGTTGTAATTATGACCTATTCTACCATATATTAAAATATTTGGGTAAATTGGAAGGAGGCTTCTACATGTCGATGGCCCTAGGCAATTGCCCCTTTTGCCCCCCTATAATTTGACTTTGGAAGTGTTTGGAAAAACATCAATATGGAGAGCAATGGAGCGGGGCGAAGCCGTAGTGGAATGCGGCTTGACTGGGGTAGAATAAGGGAGGATAGAAATGATGGTAAGGGTTAAGGCAGTAAGTTAGGATGGTAAAAAGTAGGAGAGGGGGTGGCCTTTGGCAGGGGGCAGGTTATTTAAGGGGCTAAATAAGGAAGTGTAGGCAGTTTGTCGTGCAGGAGTAGAGAAGATGAGAGAGAGAATTTGACTGAGCTTACCTTACAATGACTTCATTTATGGATGTGTTCCTGGCAGCGGTCCGTGAGGCGGTGCAGCAGAGAGGTCAGGAGTTGGTGCAGGATACATTGCTGGCAGCGGTATCCAGCAGCGGGGATGTGGCAGCAGAACCGGGTGCCAGGGTTCGGGCCCACCATTCTAGGCCGCCAGAACACCTCAGCCCAGAGGTTACCCCACAAGCCCGGCGCCATTTGGGGAGCCCCTAGCGGGACTTTCCTGCCTCAGATGTCCAGAGGCGTTTGGGTCCGGTGCGTCTGAGAGTGGGGAGAAATCCATCACAGCGGCGGAGCTCGGCAGGAGGGGGGCTCCTCCTCCCCCTCCTTCAAGACAACGTGGAGCTGAAGGACTAACTGCTAATCCATCTGGTGAGGGTCCGGCCGGGTAAGTAGCCAGGCAGGGGACCATCCTGCAGGCGGGAGCGGCGCCGTCCCAGCGTGGTGCAGGCTCCCCAGCGAGTGATCAGCCAGGTGCTTCAGCTGCAGGAGCAGCGGGGAGCAGGTCATCAGAGGATTTGGAGGCCCAGAGCTGCGGCCTGCACATGAGGATGGGCCGGCAGCCTGCTCGTCGTAACCAGGGGGCAGAACCTAGTTCCCCTGGTCTGGCGCCAAGAAGTGCTGGGGGTCCTGCCCAGGGATGGCCAGGTGAGGAGCGATTGCGTTGTGGTGCGGGTGAGGGGTCTGTATTGCTTCCGGGTGCTGGGGGAATGTGCAGTGAACGGTCGGTGCGGGATGTGTTGTTGGGGATGATGGCATTATTAGCATGTTTAGGGGGGCATAACGGGTCAAAATGGCACGCCGGCGGTAGTTTGGTCTACGTTGGAGCAGCCGGGAATGCCTGTTGTGAATAGGGAAGTTATGCCGGCGGTGGGTCAGATGGGCCTTGTAATAGTGGCAGAGGCTACGGGGGCTGCAGGGAGTGGGCAAGGGCCGGTGACAGTGGTAGAGGCTCCAGTGACACCCTCAGCTGGAGGGGGATGCCTGCAGTTGATGGGGGTGTGCCCAGTAAGGCGAAACAGGTTGAGGATGTTAGGTTGGCGGACGCTGCTAACGGAGAGGTGTACGTCTGCTTTGAGGGGCCGCTTGGGGCCTACATGAACCCAGAGGTAAAGGAGAAGATCTGGAAAGACGATTACGTCAATATCTTCTCTTTGTTGCTTCTGGAGAAATTTAACCTGGATCGTGTAAAGCCTGATGAAAGTAAGAACAAGGCGGAGAAGCGTCGGTATTGCTTGATTACTCGCACTTTTGCTAACTGGCTACAGGCGTTTGCGATTTTGGCTAGTGTGCTTGAGGAAAAGGCTCCGGAGAATTGCTCCGTGCTGTTTTGTTACATGGACAGGATTGGTGAGGCTTATTGGGTGTATGGTGGGGTGGCGTGGTTGCTCTACGATGAGCATTTCCGGCAGAGAAAATCTGTGCGGCCCACGCTGCGTTGGGACCATAAGGATATTAGTTTGTGGATGCGGTTGATGGCTGCGCCACGCAGTAGCAGGAAAACCTTTCCTCGGCCAGCCGGGGTTGCCTCGGGTTCAGGGTCCTCGGCTGGGACACGGAAGTGTTGCTGTTGGCAGTACAATGAAGGACAATGCAAATTCTTGTCTGACTGCCGTTACACGCATGAGTGCTCCGGTTGTGGGGGCGCTCATAGCTTGTCCAGATGTTTTAAGCAAGGTAAAGGAAAAGGACAGGAGGTTGGACAGAAGAGGGGTGACGCCGGTGAGGGTGGCCAGGATGTTTCCGTACCTAGAGCAATACCCAGATAAGGCGCCGGCAGAATTTTTGCAGGTGGGGTTCACGGAGGGTTTTCGGATCCCGAGTCACTTGGGCGGGCCTTTGATTGTACATAGTAATTTGGTGTCGGTGCTGGCGAGGCCAGGGGTGGTTGCGGATAAAATGAAGAAGGAGGTGGATCTGGGGAGGATAGCCGGTCCGTTTAGCGTTCCGCCATGGCAGGACATGCGGGTTTCCCCTTTGGGACTTGTTCCCAAGAAGGAGCCCAATAAATTTCGCCTGATCCATCAGCATTCTTTCCCGGCGGGTGGGATGGTCAATGATAGCATTGATCCTGATCTGTGTTCAGTGTCATATACTTTGTTCGATGTGGCGGTTTCTAGGGTTAGGAAGTTTGGCGAGGGGGCTCTATTAGCAAAAACTGACATTGAGGTGGTGTTTCGGCTGTTGCCAGTTCATCCGGATATTTTTCCGTTGTTGGGGTTTTGTTGGGGGGGGGATTTTTATGTAGATTGTTGTTTGCATATTGGCTGTTCTAACTTGTGTGCACATTTCGAGATGTTCAGTACCTATTTGGAGTGGGTGGTGAAGCAGGAAGCCGGCTGGTGTTCTATGCTACACTACCTGGACAATTTCCTGTTTGTCGGCACGGCGGGGTCGCATGTATGCCTCATCTTGTTGCATACCATGGAGCGGGTGGTGGCATGGTTTGGGGTGCTGTTAGCGCCGGATATGACGGAAGGGACGGCGACGACTGTAAAATTCTTGGGCATCATCATTGATGCCGTTCGCATTGAGTGTCGGTTGCCAGACGACAAGGTGCTTGATCTGAGGGCAACGGTAGCTCGGGTGCTGGGGGCACATAAAGTACAGCTGCGTGTGGTACAGACAGTCACGTAGCGGGTTAATGGACCCACTAGGCCGCACCGCCGTAGAAGGTAGGCAGCTGGCTAAACAACAGGAACCCCAGAAAAACAAAGTCCCGCACAAGGGTACCTGGATTGTCCAGACAGTGGCCGCATCAGAAGAACCGCTGGGATCAATTGTGGAACTAGAAGTCTTGCTGTAGCGGTTCAGGACCACAGGCTTCAGAAGGGACACATGAAAGGAGTTGGGGATTCTGAGTGCAGGAGGCAGCCACAGCTTATAGGAGACAGGGTTTATTTGTTGCAGGATTTCAAAAGAACCAAGGAACCTGGGAGCAAACTTGTATGAAGGCACCTTCAAACGAATGTTCCGAGAGGACAGCCAGACTTTAGTACCCGGAAGATACTGAGGCGGCTCTCTTCTCCTTGTATCTGCTTTTCGCTTCATGCGATCGACTGCCAGCAAAATAGAGGACCGGGTCTGTTGCCAGATTTTCAGAAAGTCCCCATATGCAGAGTCAGCAGCGGGTACTTGAGATGTGGTCGACACTGTAAGAGGGACTCTAGGATGTTGACTGTACACAATGTGAAATGGAATGGAAGTGGTGGACTCACTTGTTACATAGTTACATAGTTACATAGTTTGTACGGTTGAAAAAAGACACATGTCCATCAAGTTCAACCAAGGGATGGGAAAGGGGAAGTGGGATGGGAAAGGGGAAGTAAAAAATTTCTACACATACCGTGTTTCCCCGAAAGTAAGACAGTGTCTTACTTTCTTTTTATCCCCAAAAGCCCCACTATGTCTTACTTTCGGGGTATGTCTTACATTGGCAAAAAAATATTTTTATTTTTTTTTATTTTTTTTTTCACAAACTTTATTTAACTGTTTTACATTTTTTTTTTTTAGTCCCACCAGGGGACTTCACTATGCGATGTGCCGATCGCATATATAATGCTTTGGTATACTTAGTATACCGAAGCATTATTGCCTGTCAGTGTAAAACTGACAGGCAACCTATTAGGTCATGCCTCCGGCATCGCCTAACAGGCAGATGCTGAAGGCAGACCTGGGGGTCTTTGTTAGACCCCCGGCTGTCATGGAAACCCGACGGCGACCCGCGATTTGTTTGCGGGGGCGCCGATCGGGTGACAGAGGGAGCTCCCCCCTCTGTCAAACACATTAAATGCCGCTGTCACTATTGACAGCGGCATTTAATGGGTTAAACTGCCGGAATCGGCGCGCGCTTCGATTCCGGCAGTTGCAGCAGGAGCCAGGCTGTGTATAACAGCCGTGCTCCTGCCGCTGATCGCGTGGGTACAGTCTCAGTACCCGCGCTATCACAGGACGGATATATCCGTCCTCCGGCGCGAACTAGCAGCTGCTGAGGACGGATATATCCGTCCTTCGGCGTTAAGTGGGAGTGGAAGTGGGCAGGAGGCGGCAATACCCCCGTGTTTCCCCGAAAGTAAGACATATGTCTTACTTTCGGGGTACGGCTTATATTAGCCGACCCCCCTGAAACCCCCGATACGTCTTACAATCGGGGGTGTCTTACTATCGGGGAAACACGGTAGCAGTTAATATTTTTTTGTTCTAAGAAATTATCTAAGCCTTTTTTAAAGCCATCTACTGTCCCTGCTGCGACCAGCTCCTGCGGTAGGCTATTCCATAGATTCACAGTTCTCACAGTAAAGAAGGCTTGTCGCCTCTGCAGGTTGAACCTTTTTTTCTCCAGACGGAGGGAGTGCCCCTTGTTTTTTGAGGGGGTTTTACATGGAACAGGATTTCACCATATTTTTTGTATGCGCCATTCATATATTTATATAAGTTAATCATGTCCCCCCTTAGTCGTCTTTTCTCAAGGCTAAATAGGTTTAGTTCTTTTAATATTTCCTCATAACTTAGATTCTCCATGCCCCTTATTAGCTTCGTTGCTCTTCTTTGTATTTTTTCCAACTCCAGGGCATCCTTTCTATGAACTGGAGCCCAGAACTCGACTGCATATTCTAGATGAGGCCTCACTAATGCTTTGTAAAGTGGTAATATTACATCCCTGTCCCGCGAGTCCATGCCTCTTTTGATACACGACAATATTTTGCTGGCCTTTGAAGCAGCTGATTGACACTGCATGCTGAAATTTAGTTTATGATTTACAAGTACACCCAGATCCTTCTCAACAATTGACTCACCCAGTGTAGCTCCCCCTAGGACATATGATGCTTGCAGGTTTTTCGTACCCAGATGCATAACTTTACATTTATCTACATTAAACTTCATTTGCCAAGTGGACGCCCAAACACTTAGTTTGTTTAAATCTGCCTGCAATTCACAAACATCTTCCATAGTCTGAACTATATTGCATAGCTTGGTGTCATCTGCAAAAATAGAAATAGTGCTATTAATCCCATCCTCTATATCATTAATAAATAAGTTGAATAATAGTGGTCCCAGCACTGAACCCTGGGGGACACCACTTATAACTGGGGACCATTCAGAGTAGGAATCATTGACCACAACTCTCTGGATACGGTCCTTGAGCCAATTCTCAATCCAATTACAAACTATACTTTCTAAACCTATAGTCCTTAATTTACCCATTAGATGTCTATGAGGGACAGTGTCAAATGCCTTTGCAAAGTCCAAAAACACTATATCCACAGCGGCCCCTCTGTCTAGGCTTCTGCTTACCTCTTCATAAAAACAAATCAGGTTGGTTTGACAGCTTCTGTCCTTTGTAAAACCATGCTGGCTGTCACTTATAATACTATTTATTGTCACATAATTCTGTATATAGTCCCTCAATAGCCCCTCAAACATTTTCCCCACAATTGATGTTAAGCTTACTGGTCAATAATTACCCGGCGAAGACCTAGAGCCCTTTTTGAAAATAGGCACCACATTTGCCCTGCGCCAGTCCCTTGGCACTATACCACTCATGAGAGACTCTCTAAATATTATGAAGAGGGGGACAGAAATAACTGAACTAAGCTCTTTAAGGACTCTAGGGTGTAACCCATCTGGTCCCGGGGCCATGTGTACATTTATTTTATTTAATTTAGCTTGGACCATATCTACATTCATCCAATTCAGTATATCAACTGATATATTAACAGCACTGGCACCGGCTACATACATTGTGTGGTTGTTGTATGAGAACTTGGCCCATGGAAGAAGCTGTACCCAGTTATCGTGCTGTGAAGAGATGAAGTGGCGGAGATAATTCTCCATGATCTGGTTGATCCTCTCAACTTGCCCATTGGACTGGGGATGATAAGCTGAGGAAAAGTCCAATCTCACATCCAGGAGTTTACAGAGGGCTCTCCAGAACTTTGAAGTAAACTGAACCACCCGGTCAGACACAATGTGAAGAGGCGAGCCATGCAAGTGAAAGATGTGTTGAATGAAGAGATTCGCCAGTCGAGGAGCAGAAGGTAGGCCGGTCAGCGGGATAAAATGTGCCATCTTAGAGAACCGGTCCACCACCACCCAGACAGTGTTGCATCCTGCTGATGGGGGAAGGTCTGTGACAAAGTCCATCGCAATGTGCTGCCAGGGGGCATTGGTTGAGGTTGAAGCAGGCCGGCAGGCTTGGAGTGAGTAACTTTGTTAGAAGCACACACCGTGCAAGAAAAGACAAAGTCCAGAACATCTTTAGGTAGCATGAGCCACCAGAAGTGGCGAGCAATCAGGTCTCGGCTTTTACGGACACCAGCGTGCCCAGCCAGTTTAGAACTGTGTCCCCAGCGGAGAATTCTCCTGTCTGCCAACCGAACAAAAGTCCTCCCCGGAGGGATGTCTCTAACCTGCAGAGGATTAGCAGTGACAATGTAGGACGGGTCTATGATAGTCTGAAGGGACTCAAACGATCTGGACCGGGCATCGGCCCTCACATTCTTGTCCGCGGGACGGTAGTGGAGCACAAACTGGAAACGGATTACGAACAGCGACCACCTGGCTTAACGTGGATTCTTGTGGTCGGTGAAGATCAGGATGGGGTGAGCTGCGCCCTCCAGCAGATGTCTCCACTACTCCAAAGCCAATTTGATGGCCAGTAGCTCCCGATCTCCAATAGAGTAATTGCGCTCAGCAGAAGAAAAAGTCTAGAATAGTAGCCACATACTACTGCCTTTTCTTTTGTGCTCCTCTGGAACAGAAGTGCACCAGCACCAACAGAGGAAGCGTCCACCTCCAGTGAGAACTGCCAAGATACGTCAGGATGATGGAGGATTGATGCTGAAGTGAAGGCTTTCTTGAGGCTAATAAATGCGGACCCTGGAGTCCACACCTTGGCGTTCACACCCTTCTTGGTAAGGGTAGAGATGGGAGCTGTCAGAGATGAGAAGTTTGGAATAAACTGCCGGTAGAAATTGGCGAATCCCAGGAACCGCTGTGTGGCCCTTAAGCCTTGAGGACGTGGCCACTCCACGACAGCTTTCATTTTCTAAGGATCCATCTTGAGACCTTGATCTGAGATGATGTAGCCCAGGAAGGGCAGAGAACTCTTCTCAAAGACGCACTTCTCCAGCTTGGCGTATAAATGATTCTCCCTTAATCGTAGTAGTACCTGAGGGACATGCCTCCGATGAGTCGTCAGATCTGGGGAGAAAATCAATTTATCATCGAGATATACAACAACACAGACATAGAGGAGATCTCGGAAGATATCATTAACGTACTCCTGAAACACTGCGGGAATATTACACAGTCTGAAGGGCATCACTAGATATTCGTAGTGCCTGTCCCGGGTGTTAAATGCCATCTTCGATTCGTCACCCGAATCCGGACTAGATTATAAGCCCCCCGCAGGTCTAGCTTAGAAATAATTTTGGCTCCTCGTATGCGATCAAACAGCTCGGATATAAGTGGCAATGGGTATTTGTTCTTGACTGTGATCTGGTTGAGACCACGGTAGTCAATGCAGGGTCGAAGGGATTCGTCCTTCTTTTTAACGAAGAAGCATCCAGCCCCTGCCTAAACCAAGGACATGTAGGTAAATCCCCTTCTGCGACTGCCACCAGGTGACCATGTACTCCTCAACTACTTGGCTCACCGACCCCCAACAAAAACAGAGCCTGCTCAATCCCATCCTGCAACTCCGACAAGAAAATATCAAGCCCAATGTCCGTCAGGTGCACCCTGTCCTTCAACAACAATCCTCTGTTGTCACCTTCTAACTCCCGATGACGAACTACCACACCTCCCCTAGCTCGGACAAACTGAGACACCCTGGAATTTAAGAGGCGCCTCGCCCGCTCAATGGCATTCACATCCCGCTCTCCATGCCACACCAACCTAGGAACAATTTCTGACCAGACTAACACTAACCGGGGGAAAAAGGAAGCGAACCTCTCTAAGTCCGACTGTATCAGAGAGATCAACTCCCCCAACCTAACTGAACACAGATCATTGCCTCTCAAATGCACAACCAAAACAGTTGGTACCAGTCGATGCCGGCTTATGTCGACCACTTCGGGCAGCGCCTGCAACCAGCACAGGCTCCGGAGGCCTCTCCAGTAGACTTCAGCACTTGCAAAGCCCAACGATCTTCCCCCAGGGCGTATGGCAGCCCTCCTTTCCGCCCAGAACACATAGGAGTGCCCGACAATCCACACCGATGGTCTGGAACCTAAAACAAAAACTGAATTAATGCAAAATAAGATCCGGGCGAACATAACCAGCAAAACAATCCGACTTCCATCTCCCGATGCGCCTCACAGCCGCATCCAATAACCCCAATTCACTGGCCATCGTGGCCGCCCCAATACGGTACGAATGAGTACCGTATTCCCCTGGCGGTTTACCAACCCGAACCAAAGCCTTACGGAAAATAGCAGAAAACTAAAACCTAGTAAGTGGCCGCCCATCCGAGTGCGATAAAAATTGTACCCCTGAACTACGCACCCCCAAGAAAGCCGCCACCGCCGCCACCGGACTGGCCGAAGCGCAACAAAACATCCCCGACCAAACACATCCGTCTTAGAGCGACGAATACGCAAACGAACCCCCACCGAAGAAACCACTACGTCCTCAAAAAAGCAAACCCCCCCGGATGAGCCGAATCCATCGGAACTAGTTCTGAAATCCGCAGAGCCCCAAAAAATCATAACGAGAAAGCCACTGAAAACAAAACGGATTCATACGGAGAATAACAAACCGACGGCAGCACCGCTATAAGTTCCTGAAATAAAGAATAGGACACCGGTTGACGCGACTCCTTCCTGGAAGCCAACTTCTTCCAACCCTTCAAGGCTTGTAAAATAAAAAAGGACTTGGTCACGTCCGACCACCCCCTTAACTTGGAAAAGAAAGCAACCCCGGACAGACGCCGCTGAGCTACAACCCCCGAAACACCCCGCTCGCGCAAAGCTGTTAAATACTCCAGCGTCACAGTTGTGCGCAGTACCGGATCCTCCCCTGCCAGTCTATCCCCCGCAGAGCTCAACCATTCCTGCCACGCATTACCGTAAGTCGCCCAGGTAGAGGGTGCAAGGGACGACCTCACCAACGGCACTAACTCCGATCCAGCAGCCTCCACAAGAACTCCTGGCAGCTGACCCCCTCCTGCTCTGCCTGCGGGCGAAGAGAGCGAAAAACCTGTCAATGAAAACTAGATAAAGCTGATATCAGCAACAACATTGTGAACACCTGGAATATGGCGAGCACGAAAACGGATGTTAGACTGCAAGCAATGCAACACCAAATGACGGAGCAAAGCCAAAACCGGACCTGAGGAGGAAGTAAGTTGGTTAACAGCAAAAACAACACTCATATTATCCGACCAAAACATCACAGACCTGTTGGAGAGGCGTGCCCACCTCAATTCAACGGCAACATCTATTGGAAAAAGTTCCAAACAACGTCAAATTTGCACACCACCCCTTGTCCCGCAAGAAATCAGTCCAAGCTTCAGCGCACCACGCCGAACTCAGCAACGCCCCAAATCTCACCGCACCAGCCGTGTCTGTAAACAATTCCAAGTCCACACTGGAAATGGAAGGCGCCCTCCAACACGTACGCCCATTGTAGTCCTCCAAGAAAGTGCACCAGATGCGCAAATCTGCCTTAAAAGAACTAGAAATCCGAACATCATGAGAAGGCACCGAAACGCCCACTGTAGCTAAGGACAACCTCCTGGCAAACACTCGCCCCATGGGCAGAATACGACCCGCAAAGACCAACGAACCCAACAACGATTGACTCTGTCGCAACTCCAACTAACGCGCCGCCAAAGCCACATCCAATGCGGTACGCAATTTCACCACCTTTTCCGCCGGGAGGCGAAAGACCATAGCAATCAAATAGATTTCAATGCCCAGAAAACACAACACCGACACCGGTCCCTCCGTATTTTCTTAAGAAAGCGGGACCGCTGAGCAAGAAACTGAAAGGACCTGAACAAAAATTGACACTGCCCTGAGGAAGCGGGCCCTACAAACAAAAAAAATCATCCAGGTAATGAGTCACTGACCCAGAACCAGTGAGATCCCGCACCGCCCATTCCAGAAATGAGCTGAAGACCTCAAAATAAGAACAAGAAATCGAACAGCCCATCGGCAAGCACATGTCATAATAGAAAAACCCCTCCAAAAGAAAAACAACCCAACAGATGAAAACAATCCGCATGAACGGGCAACAAACGAAAAGCGGACGCAATATCAGACTTGGCCATAAGGGCTCCCGCCCCCGCCCGACACACTAAGTCTACCGCCCGATCAAACGAAACATACGAGACAGTCGCCATGTCACTGTCAATCCCATCATTCACCGACCCTTAGGATGAGACAGATGGTGAATCAGACGGACCTTTCCAGGCTCCTTCTTAGGAACCACCCCCAGGGGCGACACCCTAAGATTCGGGAAGGGCAAAGCAGAAAATGGGCCGGCCATCCAGCCAAGCTCCACTTCCTTTTCCACCTTCTCCCTAATGGCGGCTGGAAACTCCTCAGCCGACTACAAATTCTGCGACATAACCGGATCCGCCTGTGCAGTAAACGGAATAAAGAACCCAAAACAAAAACCAACTCTAAGCAGGGCGGCTCCCGCTATCTTTGGATACCGGCTTAACCATGGGAGCATCGCGGACACGCGCATCAATGTCCTCCCCTCTACCAACACCCGCAGGGCGGGCGACCGCTGCCACTCGGCGGGAGCACCTGACCGCTGCATGGGTACCTCCACACGAGGAGCACTCATGCTGGAATTTACAAGAGGCATAAAATCTACAGTGTCCCTCATTAAAGAGCCAACACGCTCCTGCTCGACGGACACCCTCAACCCCCCCTCCAACCCCGCCCACCGGAAGGGGAAGAGGCAGGGGCGGCGGACTGAAAGCGCAACCAAACATCAGTCGCTTTCGTATCCCACCCCACCACTGGCCTCTGTGCCAGACGCCGACGGAACTCTTCATCGTACCGCCAAAAGGCTGTGCCACCGTGCGATTTATACGCACTAAAAATCGTGTCCAAATACAAAAACAACTGCCCCGCACACGCAGGCCGAGCCTGACTAAACACCCCCCCCCCCAAAATAGCAAAGGCCTGCACCCAATTATTAAACAACCGCACGACCCTAGGCTCACTCAACACACCCCTCTCAAGTCAACGCTCCTTATCGACCGTCGACGAATCAACCGACAGAAAAGACCAAATATCAATATAAGCATTCTTCCCTATTTTCTCGCGCACCTCAACAGACATATGAGCACCCAAGGGAGACACACTACAAAAATAAGAATCTCTGAAAGCGGGGACCGCCGGCGTGGACATAGAAGTGGACCACGGGCAACGAGACGGCCCCTGCCACCAAAGATTGCTCAGCAGACAATAAATCATTGGCAGACATGTTATCAGCGTTCCAAGCCCGAAGGCAGGCATACTCACCGTGTCCAGCAGCAGACGCACCTCCAGGCACGGACGGGACCACTTCAGCCGGTGTGGCCACTGGGGCCACTGAAACCACATCTGGCGTAGAGGCAGTGACCCCTGATACATCAAACCGAGGAACGGCGACTCCGAGTCCCCCGGTCAGATGCAGCATGGCAACTCCTACTACTGCTACGGTCTGCCCGCCAACTATCCCGGGAGACGACAGATGACGATGAATCAGATGAGAATGACGACGCCGATGTCTCCGCGACCGACTGCGACCGGACACATGGCGCCGCCCCGACCCAGCCCTACTTGCCCCGTGCCTACTGTGGGACCGATCCCGGCACGCTGCACCTGTGTTTGATGCCGACACTGTGGCCACCACTGCCTGCCCAGGCAGCACCGGCAGCACATCAGCGGGAGGGGCCACCGCCTGACGTGCCACCCGCCTAGCTGACTGGCCCAAAAAGAAAAGCTCTAACCCCTCAAAGGAGCCATCATCCCCCGACTCTTCCACCCACTGCCCCTCCATCCCTTCAAAACCCCCCACCTCTCTGCCTTCTGACGCCAGGAGCAGCTGCACGCTCCCAGCTGGTGAAGCAGCTGCCGCCGCTGAGATAGAGGCCGATGCCAGGGACTGCCCCACGAATCCTCTCCCGTCCAGTGGGCGGGGACTAAGGACCACCACACCCGTGGCTCCCCTGGTCCCTTGTGTCGGGGGAAACACATCCCCCACAACGGCCGTCGACACCCCCGTTCCCGGAAGCATCGGCGCCGGAGGAGGCATCACTACTGACGGAGGAGGGGCCAGAACACCTGCGGCACTCGCAGCCCTCGGCACTGGCCGCACCCCACTGAAAGTGGAGGGAGAGAGCCGGACCGGCGGACGAGAGGCACGAGCCGAACGACGACGCCCGGCCACAGATGCAGGAGCCGACACAGCTGATTCCAGTAGCAGGGACTGCAACCAGTCACTCCCTTCAGAGGCGATAGTGGCGCGCAGCGCCCGCAGCATCTCCTGACGATCCATTCCAGTTGAAAAAATCCGGGAAAAGAGGCCCCACAACAGGTAAGCAGCCCCTATATACCTTTCCCCCTTACCCTAAGCCCACCCCTTCTCCTCCCCTAACGCCCCCTACCTAACTCTGACTCACCCAAGTAACAAGGTGGGGAGGGAGCCTATTAACCCTCACTTAACCCCTTCCCTGTAACAGTCCCTGGCTCAGCGGCTATATGCCTGTGAGCCCCCGGGGAATGTCCGTTCTTATTGCGATAACATAGGGTGGTGCAAGCCATAAATAAACAGACGGCCAATTCACCTCCTGTGGTTCGTTTGCTTCGCCATTTAGTGTTACGATGTTTGGTTTTAAACTATTGCTTTGTGCCTGGAATTGTTAATGACATCGCTGATTCTCTCTCTCGCTTTCAGTGGGACAGGTTTCGCAGGTTGGCACCGGGTGCGGAGCGGCTTGGGAGTTCCAGGGGTGTGGGCAGCGTTGTTTTGTCAGTCAGTGAGTACCGCTACATGGGTGGCGTATTCCAGAGTATGGACGTGTTGGGAGGATTTGTTGAGACAGCTGGGGATGCACAAGTCAGAAGGGGCGTTGTAGGTTTGTCTTTTAGTAAGGGGGCTTCTTTTTCAGTGGCCTCACAGCGGGTGGGGGCTGTAGATTTTGGTGCAAATTACGGGGCATTTGTGATATTTCTAAGTCTGTTACTTTTGAGTTATTGGGTTCATTGAGTGAGTGTTTGGACCGGGTATGTTCATCCGAGTATGAGGCTTGTTTGTTTCGGGCGGCTTTCTCGTTGGCTTTCTTTGGAGCATTTCGAGTTTCACAATTGGTGGCCCAAAGTGGGACGGTGGTTGGCGGTTTGGTGTGGATTTTGTGTCTTATCTGTAAAAAACTGACCAGTTGGGAAAAGGGTTGAGGGTGGTGTTGGCACGGTTGGAGGGATCTGCGTTGTGCCCGGTTGGTTCTGTGGAGAGCTTTATGGTAGTTCGGCCTTGGGGTGGTGAGCCTTTGTTATTGCATGAAAATGGTCGATTTTTATCCCGGTATCAGTGTGTAGCGGTGTTTCGGAAATGTTTGTCATCTTTAGGGATGGAGGCGTGTGACATTGGTTCTCATTAATTTAGAATTGGTGCGGCCACGGAGGCGTCTAGGTGGGGGCTGTCTGATTCGGTAATAATGAGAATCGGTCACTGGGAGTCTGCCAGATTTAAGAGTTATGTGCGTCCTCAATTGTTTTATTAGTGGGGGATATGAGGATTGCCTGCATATGCATGTGTTGCATGGGGATTGCATGTTATGTTTTGTTTACTGTTTTTCAGGCGAGGATGTTTGTTTGGCAAGGATTGTCGGGTACTCCATTGTGTACTGGGGTGCGCTGTGATCAGATGTGGGGATTAGGGGAATGCTGTGGAACAGGATGCTGTCAGATGTGAAATTTTATGCGGCCTGGGTAGACCTCCAGATGTGTTACTTTTACATGTCTGGGGCAATAATATTGCACTCAGGCCTTCCAGGGACATAGTGAGGGATATTAAACTTGATCTGTTGCGTCTCTGGGCAGATTTTCCAAATATGCTTGTCATATGGTCGCATATCATGGCGAGGTGAGCGTGGCGACAGGCACGTTCGGTTGATAGCCTAAATAGGGTTAGGGCAAAGATCAACAAGGAGATAGCCCGTTTTATTCGCAGGATTGGCGGTATTGCAGATCATCACCGCGAGCTGGAGGTGCCGTCGGCTGAGCTTCACAGAGCCGACAGGGGACATTTGAATGCCATTGGCATCGATATCTGGTGTCTGGGTTTGCAGGAGGGTTTAGAGTTTGCCCTGCAGGGTGGAGGGACGGTCAACAGTAAGGTTTCACTGTAGCCCGTTTGTGGCGGGCAGAGGGGGTTCTGTGGAGGCAGACAATTTATGGCATGGTGCACGAAAAGGGGCCGTGCATCGGATTGGTGTAAAATACACCAGGTGGAGTTCCTGGGGGGGGGATGGATTCCCCAGGAGCACTTTACAAATTATATATGGTGCCTTTGGGTCAGGTGTGGACGGTCAAGGTTAAAATGAGAATTTTGGAGACTGCCTTCTAGGTGCTCTTCCTCCCTCCCATATTTTGACATATGCCAGTATGTTATTGTTATATTATTATTATTGGTTATTTATATGTTATTCTAAATATTTATGAATATGCTGAATCTGCATATTTGATTTAATATGTTAATAAATGTGGCTGCTATGGCCTTTCACAACAACAGTTGTCTGAGTTTTATTCAGGGGAAGGGGTGAAGGGTTAGAAAGTAAGCCGACTGTAGTATTCTATCCTTTAAAGTCAGTTCTCCTGGAGAATTTACTAGATTTTTTTTAGTGCAGTATTTGGTTACTTTATTTGCAAATGTGTCCCCAGTCATTAACTGTCTCTTCTTCCTAAAATCTTTCCTTCCTTCCAGTCTGTTCATGTAACAGTAGTATTTGTTCTGTTTTCTAGCTTTTTTTCTCACCTTGTGCAGTTTTTCCTTCTTCAAATCGCCAATTCAACATACCCACAGTATATACACTTTTTACCAGCCCATTCTGTCTGACTGAAGTCTCTACTTTTTCCACTTCAGTCTGTTAGGAATTTTAATACGTTTTCATGCTGCTTCACACCTGCTGGTAAATCCATCTGAATGCACGTTACAGAAAAATAAATGTGGACACAGATTATTCATGTGTTTTTATGACTATAAATTGGGCTATAATTAATATGTTTGCCAAGAATAAACATGCACTGATGGTATAGCATCCCACATGACGATAATCCCAATGTATATTAATGGAAAGATAACATTTTCACAAAGTGGTCCAAAAGTGTTTAATTCCTTGTTGGGCATTGACATTAACTACAGCTCTCTAATCTACCTTCAAATGCCCAGTGACACAGTGTTCAATGCAAGTAATACTTTAACATGCATGTACTGAGTGCAAAGCACAATAATATATTGTTTTCATTATTATTTTAGTAAGGTCAGAACTATATACATTTCTACGTATTGTCTTTGGTTTGGGTAAGGCTTCATTCACATCTGTGTTGGCGTCCCATTCTGCCGTTCCGCCTGAGGTTTCAGTCAGAACGGGACCCTGAGCAGACACAAACTGACACAGACGGAAACCAGGGGTTTCCATTTCCATCACCATTGATTTCAATGGTGACGGAGCCGATGCCCGTGGTTTCCGTTTGTGTCTGTTGTGCACCGGACCCGTCGTTTTGCCGGAAGCAATAGCGTAGTCGACTAAAAGAGACAAACGGGAAAAAAGGGGCACCGGATCCGTCACCATTGAAACCAATGGTGATGGAGACGGATACTTCTGGTTTCCGTCGGTGTCAGTTTGTGTCCCCAATGCAGATGTGAACGAAGCCTTAGATATGAAGTTTTTCTCACAGTAATAATAAAAAAAACATAGCTGATCTTTCATGCATATTGCCATTCATCTATCCCCTTCTTCTAGCTTATAAACTGAATGTATGTTAGTAAAAAGTAGAAGACAGATGGAAGAGAGTGTGACTGCAGGATCAGACTACTTTGTAGTCTGTTACCATGGAGATACATAGGTCCCCATAGGAGCTGTAGAAACGAAACAGAAGATATTTTTAACTAAGACTATTTGTAGAGTTGTTCAATTCTTCATTTTAAATGCATTGAAACAAATTATATTAATAATATTAATGATAATAATGATAATAATAATTATTAAAGAATAGCTGCAAAGGTAGGCCTTCCCTTTAACACCTAATGGAATATTGTGCTTCATTAGATCAGGACAGCCAACAAAAGAGTGAGAGGCATGATGTACCACTAAGCCCAGCAATGGATAGGATGAAAAAGGGGGACCCTCATAGTGTTAAGGTGGTTTTACAAGGGCAGATATCACCCGTGTTTACCACCTTTAAAACAAGCGCCGATCAACAATACAGCTTGTTGATCAGTGCCCGTTTGGCCCCCCTTTAAATGGAACAATTATCGTCCCCATGCATTTTCATCATGTTGGCAGCACATCTTCCTGTCTACACAGGGACATGTGCTGCCAACTAGCGACTATTTGTTTTGCTGTATAAAAGATGCACCATCAGCTGATCTTTGCCCTGTTTACACAGGGCAATGATCAGGAACGAACACAGCCCCCTCCCTGGTAGGGCCACAAAGCCCCCTCCCTGGTGGTGCCACACTGCCTGCCTCCATGTAGGTAGCGCCTTTGGGGTTCCCTCTAGGAGTGGAATCCCCAGCCAGAGCATTGTCGACGCTCTGGCTGGGTATTCCACTCCAGGAGAAGCCCCTGATGTCACTTTATGGACAGTGTTGTCAGGGGCAACGCCAGAGCCATAGTCCCGGGCAGAGCACTTCTAGCACCCTGCCTGGGACCAGGGGCGTAGCTAAATGCTCATGGGCCCTGGTGCAAGAATTCCGCTTGGGCCCCCCTACCTCTCCCCAACACCACCAGACCCCTGCGCATGCCTATGCCCAGCGACTTGCCCAACAGACCCCATGAATGCAACCCCACGGTATAATGCCTCCCCATAGCTGCCCCCAACACAGTATAATGCCCCCCATAACTGCCCCCACACAGTATAATGCCCCCCATAGCTGACCACCAAAGTCTAAAGCTCCCCAATGCTGCCCCCACACAGTATAATGCCCCCGATAGCTGACCACCACAGTATAATGCCCCCATAGCTGCCCCCACAATATAATGCCCCCCATAGCTGCCCCACAGTATATTGTCACCCATAGCTGCCACATACAGTATAATGCCCCCATAGAGTATAATGCCCCCCATAGCTCCCCCATACACTATAATGCCCCATACAGTATAATGCCCCCCATAGCTGCCCCATACAATATAATGCCCCCATACAGTATAATGCCCCTATAGCTATCCCATACAGTATAATGCCCCCATACAGTATAATGCCCCCCATAGCTGCCCCATACAGTATAATGCCCCCTATAAAGTAGAATGCCCTCCATAGCTGCCATATACAGTATAGTGCCTCCCATAGCTGCCCCGTACACTATAATGCCCCATACCATATAATATGACCCCACAGCTTCCCCCATACAGTATTATGCCCCCCATACAGTATAATGCCCCCCATAGCTGCCCCATACAGTCTAATATGACCCCATAGCTGCCCCCATACAGTGTTATGCCCCCCATACAATATAATGCCCCCATACAGTAAAATGCCCTCCATAGCTTCCCCATACAGTCTAATGGCCCTCTTAGCTGTCCTATACAGTATAATGCCCCATACAGTATAATGCTCTCCATAGCTGCTAAATACAGTATAATGCCCCTCATACAGTATAATGACCTCCATAGCTGTCCCATACAGTATAATGCCCCCATAGCTGCCCCCATACAGTGTTATGACCCCCATAGAGTATAATGCCCCTCTTAGCTGTCCTATACAGTATACTTCCCCATACAGTATAATGCCTTCCATAGCTGCCACACACAGTATAATGCTCCCCATACAGTATAATGCCCTCCATAGCTGCCATATACAGTATAATGCTCCATACAGTCTAGTGCCCCCATACACTGTAATGCCCCATACAGTAAAATGCCCTCCATAACTGCCCCATACAGTAAAATGCCCCTCTTAGCTGTCCTATACAGTATAATGCCCCCATACAGCATAGTATCCCCTCAGCAGCTACCATATGAGCCCCCCACTCTCATACCCAGTATAATGCCCCCATATGTATGCACCTAACAGAAAAAAAATAACATAATTACTTACCTATCCCCGTTCCCACGACGGGTGGCGGAGATCCTTATCCTCTTCTGCACTGTGCTCTGAGTGACTCGGCCTGCGGGTCCTCCAGGCTTAGGGGACCGGTAGCTACGCCACTACCTGAGACACTGCTCTGCTCCTGACAACACTGTCTGTATATAGACAGTGATGTCAGGGGCTTTCCCCAGAGACGGAGTCCCAGAGCAGCGACGCTTCTAGCGCTCTGCCTGGGACTCCCTCTTTCCTCCTGACATCATTGTCGATATATGGTCAGTGATGCCGTGACGACGGCAGCGTCAGCACCCAGCAGCCGAGTGGGTCCCCCAAGTGCAGTGGACCCCGGCACTTATCGGGTTCGCCGGGTGCTGACGCCGGCCCTGATTACGGCAATGCCAAATTTATATATTCTTTTATGTTTTACTCAGCTTATGTTGTTACAAAGAAAAAACTAATTGTTAAAAAAAAAATAGTTTTGTGAAGCCATATTCTGAGACTCATAACTTTCTATTTCTCGATCGATTGAGCGATGTGAAGACTTGTTTTTTGTGGGGCAAGCTGTAGTTTTAATTGGTACGATTATGGGGCACATACAACTTTTGATCACTTAATCACTTTTTATTCCATTTTTGTGGGAGACAAGTTAACTAAAAAACAGCAATCCTAATTTTTTTTGTTTTTTTACGGCAGTCACCGTGTGTGTTAAACAATGGTATATTGTCATATTTAGACTTTTACTGATGTATCTATACCAATTATGTTTATTGATTTTTTTACTTTTGCGGAAAAATGGAAAAAGGGATTTTCTTTTGAACTTTTAACCCTTTCAGGACACAGCTCATTTTGGCCTTCAGGACCAGCTCCATTTTTTCAAATCTGACGTATTATTTTATATGGTAATAACTCTGGAATGCTTTTGCCTATCCAAGCGATTCTGAAAATTGTTTTCTCGTGACATATTGTACTTTGTTAGTGGAAAAATTTGGTCAATAAATTCATTGCTTATTTGTGAAAAATACCAAAACTTTAAGAAAATTTGCAAAAATTATGATTTTTTTAATGTATCTGCTTGTAAAACAGATAGTAATCCCACACAAAATAGTTACTATTTCACATATTCCATATGCAGATTAGAAAGAAAAAGCTGCTCCTCTGAACGGCGCTCAGGTGTGGATTGTGCTGGTATCTTCACAAAATCGTCAGGGTGTATTTTCAGCGATTTTATTATTAAAAGAACAATATAAAATTCGATTGCTGCAACGCGTTTCAACCACGCACTGTGGTCTTCATCAGGCATATCTTTTAATAATAAAATCGTTGAAAATACACCCTGACGATTTTGTGAAGATACCAGCACAATCCACACCTGAGCGCCGTTCAGAGGAGCAGCTTTTTCTTTCTAATCTGCATTACTTCAAAACCGCAAGGAGAGGAGTTCCTGATACGAATTCACCCTATGCGGTTATGGCTCCAGAGGCAAGCACAGTGTGATCAAGCGTGTACAAGCTACAAAGGCAAGTTGTGCTGGCGACATTGCACAACTAACCAAGGTGAGCTCCATTCATTAAGTTATTCATTTTCCTACAAATACCAGAACGATATCACCTTAGAGGAGCGCCGTTTTCTCTCTTTTTTATCCCCCTTTTTATCTCAAGACATATTCCATATGTCTCCTTTATATTTGAATCGTTTTTTGAACATTATTTTATTTTTCTAGGACATTACAAGACTTAGAACTTTATCAGTAATTTCTCACATTTTCAAGAAAATTTCAAAAGGCTATTTTTACAGGGACCAGTTTAATTCTGAAGTGGCTTTGTGGGCCTTATTTACTAGATAAACCCCATAAATCACCCCATTTTAAAAACTGCACCCCTCAAAGTATTCAAAACAAAATTCAGAAAGTGTCTTAACCCTTTAGGCATTTCACAGGAATTAAAGCAAAGTAGAAGGTAAATTTACAATTTGTTTTCTATAACATAGAAGGTTTTACCAGAGAAACACAACTCAATATTTATTGCCCAGATTCTGCAGTTTTTAGAAATATCACACATGTTGCTCTAGTGTGCTACTGGATGTGAAACACAGGCCTCAGGAGCACCTAGAGGATTTTGGGCGCCTCCTTTTTTAAGCATATATATTAGGCACCATGCCACAGAGAAGACTAACTATGTAAGTATAAGGGGATTGTTTTGTTTACTGGGTCTGTATGTAGGGGGACTGTATTTAGGGGGTCTGGTGTGGTGTCTGTATTTAGGGGGCCTGGTTTGGGGACTGTATTTAGGAGGTTTGGTGTCTATCAGTTTAAGGGGTCTGTATTTAGGGGGTCTGGTCTGGGGTCTGTATCAGTTTAAGGGGTTTAGGGTCTGTATATTTAGAGGTCTGTATTAGTTTAAGTGGTCTGGGGTCGGTATTTAGGGTGTCTGTTTTAGTTTGAGGTATGGGGTCGGTATTTAGGGGGTCTGTTTTAGTTTGAGGTCTATGGACTGTTTTAGTTTATAGAGTCTATTTAGGGGGCTTGTTCTAGAGTCTGTATTAGTTTAGGGGTCTTTATTTAGGGGTCTGTATTTAGGGGGTCTGATCTGGGGTCTGTATTAGTTTACAGGGTCTATTTAGGGGGCCTGTTCTAGGGTCGGTATTAGGTTAGGGGTCTGTATTTAGGGGTCTGGTCTGGGGTCTCTATTAGAATATGGGGTCTAGTCTGGGGTCTGTATTTAGGGGGTCTTTATTAGTTTGAGGTCTGGTGTCTGTATTTAGGGGGTCTGTTCTGGGGGTCTGTATTGGGGGTGTGGTCTGGGGGTCTGTATTAGTTTATGGGGTCTGTATTTAGGGGTCCGTATTAGTTTTGGGGTCTTTATTTATGGGTCTGTATTAGTTTAGGGGGTCTGGTCTGAGGTCTGTATTAAGAGAGTCAGGTCTGGGGTCATTATTAGTGTAGGGGGTCAGGTCTGGGGTCTGTATTTATTCAGGGTGCTTGTTCTTGGGTCTGTATTTGTTTAGGGGGTCTAGTCTGGGGACTGCAATAGTTTAGAATGTCTGGGGTCTGTATGTATTCTATGATCTAGTCTGTGGTCCAAATTTATTAGTCTAAGTAAAAGGGGTTGTCCTGGCACATCGATAGGACATCAGTATAAAAAACAGTCTGTGCCCGCACCACCCCTTTAATGTATGGTTCTGGGCCTTGGTGTTTAAATTTGTGTTTCTATAGGGGCTGGAAATGGCTGCAGAAGTGATGAGCAAAGATGTCTCATCAGGGGAAGTCGCCATAACGGTCTGCGTCAGATGGAGAAGAAAAGAAAGCTACTCCCATCATAGAAGACGTCACTGGATCTATAGGGGATCTCCTCTCCTGACATGTCTGTTGCAGGTAATCCTTGTATTCTACATATCTCTGTGTACCCAGAGCTAATAGACAAATGTGTGTTACCATTCCCATTGTTAGGAGGATGTGTCCCTGCGCAGTGTTATACTATCAGTGATGGTTGGAGACTGTCAGTATGTAGGGACACAGCCCTTTGACAAGGGGAATTGTAAAAACCATTTGTCAATGCTCACACAAAAAAGTGGTGTTCACTATAGACACGGCAGAGCGGCGGTGGGGAAGGGGGGTCCAAGTTTGTGGAACAGCCCAGGGCCTATGGTCTACTTAATCCGCCACTGCCGGCCATTCAGTGCCTTTCTACGACTGAAGCGGCGCGATACTTTGCGCCGCTTGCGTCGTTGAAAGGCGCTGATTGACAGGGAAGCGTTCAACACCAGAAGAGAGCAGGTCTCCATTGCTGCCGGACAGCGTGGGAACGGGATTAAGGTGCGTTTGAATAGTTTGTTGTTTTAGCGTAATAAGAAAGTGTGTGGCATTATCTACGGGGGGGGGGGGGCTTTTTCTATGGTGGGGCTCTATCTACAGGGGGGGCTGTATGTGGAGCTCTATATACAGGGGTGGGCTATATCTACAGGTGAGCTATAACAGGGGTGGGCTATATCTACAAGGGAGCTATATACAGGGGTGGGCTATCTGTGGAGCACTATATACAGGGGTGGGCTATATCTACAGGGGGGCTATATACAGGGGTGGGCTATCTGTGGAGCACTATATACAGGGGTGGGCTATATCTACAGGGAGCTATATACAGGGGTGGGCTATCAGTGGAGCACTATATACAGGGGTGGGCTATATCTACAGGGGGGTTATATACATGGTTGGGCAATACGTGGAGCACTGTATACAGGGGTTGGCTATATCTACAGGGGGCTATATACAGGGATGGAATATCTGTAGAGCAGTATAGGGGGAGCTATATGTGGGACACTACAGGGGTGGGTTATATGGGGGCACTATCTACAGGGGGCTCTATGGGGGGCACTATCTACAGGAGGCTCTATGGCAGGCACTATCTACAGGCGGCAGAGTGTGTGTGTGTGTGTGTGTGTGTGTGTGTGTGTGTGTGTGTGTATGTGTGTGTGGGACACGGTGTATGGTGCTATTATAATTAGAGGTACAGTGTATGGCGCTATTATATTTAGGGGCGTAGTATGTAGTATAATGAGAACTTTATCTTTGTTTATAGGTGTAGAAATGTTTGGAAAGTGAGAAGCTGGAGACATCTGAGCGGCAAACTGTAGAAATGGGATGTGACCGGGAGAAGTCATCATAGAGGTCTGGAACGGATGGAGAAAAAGAACTAGAATCTGAGACGTCAGTGGTGAGTCACTTAATGTAAATGTTTATTCTGCCTCTAATCAGCACGGTAGTCACTGTATGATCTGCAGCAAGATGATGGGTGGTATGATTATGATATGATTTTTTTTTGTAAAACAGCAACTCCGGGCATATCCTTACCATTGTTCGGGCCATGCTGGGAGCTGGAAACAATTTTGTGTGAATTTATACATCAGGGGTTGCACTAAATTGAGCTGTATTTGTGCTGGTGCTGTATATATGTAATGAGCTTGGTTCTGGGGCTGTATTTATGTACTGAGCACTATTCTGGTGTTGTGTATAGAACTATATTGCTTGTAAAATGTACAAATGTTTTTATGCTCGAGTTACATAAAAAGAAATGTGGAAAAGAAATGACATGTCGATTGGTAGAGAAAACAAACATGGCGAGGGGGAAGGAGATGTCGGGAAAGAGGTTTGCTCCGGGTGCTGGAGAACCTATCTACGCCTCTGCCTTAAGTCATCCAAGAATACCCTAGAATACCCTAGATTTTAGCCCAAACAAGCCTAGACTCCTGTGTTGTCCTTTTTTTCAGTGTCACCAATGGACCAGAGTCCTATAAGATAATATATTGAACATATGCATGTCATCATTTATATAATGCCCATGGCTTAGGGTATGTTCACACGAGGGCGTCCGTTACGGCTGAAATTACGGGGATGTTTCAGCCTGAAAACAACCCCGTAATTTCAGCCGTAACGGCATGTGCAGGCGCTTGAACACCGCGACAATTACGGCCGTAATTAGCGCTGCTATTCATTGGAGTCAATGAATAACGGCTCCAATTACGGCCAAAGAAGTGACAGGTCACTTCTTTGACGCGGGCGTCTATTTACGCGCCGTCATTTGACAGCGGCGCGTAAATATACGCCTCGTGTGAACAGACAAACGTCTGCCCATTGCTTTCAATGGGCAGATGTTTGTCAGCGCTATTGAGGCGCTATTTTCAGACGTAATTCGGGGCAAAAACGCCCGAATTACGTCCGTAAATAGGCCGTGTGAACATACCCTTATAGATTAAAGGCACCTCACCAGTGATTACGATTATAAACTATTTGAACTAAAACACAAATGTCCGCATTAACCAGTGTCTTTCAGATTCCTCTAAAGTCATGTTCCCATTATCTAAAAAGGTAACAGTTGGACATGGATCAATCTCTCAATGTCTGTCCAAGATCTTTTTTATACTTATTACATTTTGAGTCAAATGAGCCAATAAATCTGAAAAAGAATTAAAAGGTTTAAAAATGAATAGTTACTCTGAGACTCTCTGTGGCGCTATTCCTCAGGGAAAAATGCAAAGGCTCTTCATGTATACTTTTATTACATAAAAAGTAGATGCAGGGCACAAGATTATGCATTTTGAGCCTAAATCGGGCTCTTCATCATCTTTGAGTTTGCTATTGCATTGCAGTCACAACAGATTTGGTTAGTAGGACTGTTTTTTGCATGCGTTTTTTTTAAATCTTACTTTACATTTATAATTAGAGATGAGCGAACTTATCAAAAGTTCGGTTCGGCTAGTTCGCCGAATTTCACAAAAAAGTTTGATTCGGACCGTACCTGTCACTTCCGTGCGCCGAGCATGCTACTGTCCAGGGTGCTGATAGAGTTAATGGGCTGCACTAACTCTTTCAGCAACCTTGACAGTACATGCTCGGCGCGCGGAAAATACAATTTTGATGTAATAAAAAGATAAAAATAATACCTTCATACTTACTTTCCTCCTGTCCGGCCTCCAGCGATGACGTTTCATCCCTTTCGCCGCTGCAGCCAATCACAGGCTGTAGTGGCGGTCACGCACGTCAGGATGACGCTTCATCCCACGTGACCGCCTCTGCAGCCAATCACAGGCTGCAGCGGCGACATGGATGAAACGTCATCGCTGGAGGCCGGACAGGAGGAAAGTAAGTATGAACGTATTATTTATTTTTTTGGGCATGTATGTATGTTGGCTTGTATGTATGTATGTATGTTGGCAAGTATGTATGTTGTCATGTATGTATGTACTCTACCGTTCAAAAGTTTAGGGTCACTTAGAAATTTCCTTATTTTTGAAAGAAAAGCACAGTTTTTTTCAATGAAGATAACATTAAATGAATCAAAAATACACTCTATACATTGTTAATGTGCTAAATGACTATTCTAGCTGCAAACATCTGTTTTTTAATGCAATATCTACATAGGTGTATAGAGGCCCATTTCCAGCAACCATCACTCCAGTGTTCTAATGGTACATTGTGTTTGCTAACTGTGTTAGAAGGCTAATGGATGATTAGAAAACACTTGAAAACCCTTGTGCAATTATGTTAGCACCGCTGTAAACAGTTTTGCTGTTTAGAGGAGCTATAAAACTGACCTTCGTTTGAGATAGTTGAGAATCTGGAGCATTACATTTGTGGGTTCGATTAAACTCTCAAAATGACTAGAAAAAGAGAGCTTTCATGTGAAACTCAACAGTCTATTCTTGTTCTTAGAAATGAAGGCTATTCCATGCGAGAAATTGCCAAGAAACTGAAGATTTACTACAACTGTGTGTACTAATCCCTTCAGAGGACAGCACAAACAGGCTCTAACCAGAGTAGAAAGAGAAGTGGGAGGCCCCGCTGCACAACTGAGCAACAAGACAAGTACATTAGAGTCTCTAGTTTGATAAATAGACGCCTCACAGGTCCTCAACTGGCAGCTTCATTAAATAGTACCCGCAAAACGCCAGTGTCTACGTCTACAGTGAAGAGACGACTCCGGGATGCTGGCCTTCAGGGCAGAGTGGCAAAGAAAAATCCATATCTGAGACTGGCTAATAAAGCAAAAGATTAATATGGGCAAAAGCACACAGACATTGGACAGAGGAAGATTGTAAAAAAGTGTTATGGACAGACGAATCGACGTTTAAGGTGTTTGGATCACACAGAAGAACATTTGTGAGACGCAGAACAACTGAAAAGATGCTGGAAGAGTGCCTGACGCCATCTGTCAAGCATGGTGGAGGTAATGTGATGGTCTGGGGTTGCTTTGGCACTGGTAAAGTGGGAGATTTGTACAAGGTAAAAGGGATTTTGAATAAGGAAGGCTATCACTCCATTTTGCAACGCCATGCCATACCCTGTGGACAGCGCTTGATTGGAGCCAATTTCATCCTACAACAGGACAATGACCCAAAGCACATCTCCAAATTATGCAAGAACTATTTAGGGAAGAAGCAGGCAGCTGATATTCTATCTGTAATGGAGTGGCCAGCGCAGTCACCAGATCTCAACCCCATAGAGCTGTTGTGGGAGCAGCTTGACCGTATGGTACGCAAGAAGTGCCCATCAAGCCAATCCAACTTCTGGGAGGGCCTTCTGGAAGCATGAGGTGAAATTTCTCCCGATTACCTCAGCCAATTAACAGCTAGAATGCCAAAGGTCTGCAATGCTGTAATTGCTGCAAATGGAGCATTCTTTGACGAAAGCAAAGTTTGAAGGAGAAAATTATTATTTCAAATAAAAACCATTATTTTTAACCTTGTCAATGTCTTGACTATATTTTCTAGTCATTTTGCAACTCATTTGATAAATATAAGTGTGAGTTTTCATGGAAAACACAAAATTGTCTGGGTGACCCCAAACTTTTGAACGGTAGTGTATGTATGTATGTATGTATGTATGTATGTATGTATGTATGTTGTCATGTATGTATGTATGTATGTATGTATGTATATATGTGCATGTATGTTTGCATGTATGTTGGCATGTATGTATATATGTGCATGTTTGTATGTATATTTGCATGTATGTATGCATGTTTGCATGTATGTATGTTTGTTTGCTTGTATGTATGTATGTTTGCATGTATGTATGTTTGCATGTATGTATGTTGTCATGTATGTATGTTGTCATGTATGTATGTATGTATATATGTGCATGTATGTTTGCATGTATGTTGGCATGTATGTATATATGTGCATGTTTGTATGTATATTTGCATGTATATATTTGCATGTATGTATGTATGTATGTTTGCATGTGTGTATGTTTGCATGTATGTATGTTTGTTTGCATGTATGTATGTTTGTTTGCATGTATGTATGTATGTATGTATGTATGTATGTATGTTTGCATGTATGTTTGTTTGCATGTTTGCATGTATGTATGTTTGCATGTATGTATGTATGTATGTATGTATGTTGTCATGTATGTATGTTGTCATGTATGTATGTATGTATGTATGTTGTCATGTATGTATGCATGTATGTATGCATGTATATATGTGCATGTATGTATGTTTGCATGTTTTTATTTTTGCATGTATGTTTGCATGTATGTTTATATATATGTGCATGTATGTAATTATGTTTGCATGTATTTATATTTGCATGTATATTTGTGCATGCTTGTATATATGTATGTATGTATCTTTGCATGTTTGTTTGTATGCATGTATGTTTTCATGTGTGTGTGTATGCATCTATCTATGTATGTATGTATGATAATTTGCATGTATGTATGTATATATGTGTGTATGTTTGCATGTATGTATATTTGCATGTATATATGTGCATGCTTGTATGTATGTATGTATGTATGTATGTATGTATGTTTGTATATATATATATATGTATGCATGTATGTATGTATGTATGTATGTTGTCATGTATGTATGTATATATGTGCATGTATGTTTGCATGTATGTTGGCATGTATGTATATATGTGCATGTTTGTATGTATATTTGCATGTATATATTTGCATGTATGTATGTATGTTTGCATGTGTGTATGTTTGCATGTATGTATGTTTGTTTGCATGTATGTATGTTTGTTTGCATGTATGTATGTATGTATGTATGTATGTTTGCATGTATGTTTGTTTGCATGCTGACTTTTTGGATGGTCAGGGAAGACGCGAATAACAATATCCTGATGCATGACAAATTGATCATCCATTTCAGACATTGGAGAAGGGAGATCTTGTATCCAGTCATCTGATTACTGTATTTTATTAACATCATTATAATATTGCTGTGTTGTGTATGGGCTCTTTCGTGAGATCTTCCCATTTAGTTTATTCTGCTGTACCTAGCCGGTGAATGAACAGTGGTTTGTTCACTATATGTGTTTGTTCTTTTCACTATCTACAATTGATGGTCTTTGGTACATTATATTATGTATCACCGTATCATTGACGTTTGATATTCTGCTATCAATGATCCGGTCGATTTATGGAGATGATATCTGGTCACTCATTTATGTGTGGTCCTTCATCACTTTGTATCTAACACTTTTCATCTTCACTTATTTCTATGCACTCACTCACTTATGTGTTTTATTATGCATTATTATTAATATTAATATTCATTATTATGCACCTTTGTAATTTATTTATTACTCATTATTTTCGTATATACACTATTTTTATTAGTATCATTATTATTAATTATATATATATATTTTTATTTTTCACTCATTATGAATGTGTTTTCACTTTGTATATGATTGAATTTATATCATATTCTTCCATAGGGATGTGTTAACTTCTATCCCTTCAGACAGACACTGTGTTATTATTTTTGTATGTATATATGTTTTTGTCACATGTTCTTTATTTGTATTTATTATTTTTTCATCGTTTTCACTCTTTTATCATGTATATTCTCTCCTTGTTTTTATATTCCTGATCCTCACTCTGTAGGACATATAGTACCTGGACGGCAGCTCTTTAACTTCTGCTGAGTCCTTTACAACCGAGTACATTGTATGGTCTCAGATGTAGTACAGGGGAAGCGTACGGAGGGACTATATACACGGACGGCAATATTTACTTTATTCCCTTTCCTTGGGGTTGCGCATGGAGTGTGAATGCCGGGTGTTCGTCTCTGTTTCCCGTCGTCTGGCTGCTGGCCCTGCGCCTGCGCTGTCTCCTTGGAGACGCGTCTTTGGAGACGCGCAGGCGCGGTGTTAGTATGACGACGGCAGATGGAATTTGCGTGACCCCGAGCACTTCCGCACATGCGCCGTGGACCGAGGAAAGGGATACAGCTGATTACACTCATAGATAGATACAGGGGCGATATAAACGGACAAGACACACATCAATCTACACCCCCTGAGGAAGCGATACTCGCGAAACGCGCGTCGGGGTACCTCAACACTTGGTGGGTCACTTCACTGATATAAACACCTCCATGGGTAAGCCATATCTTTTGATATATTTTTTGTTGTTTTTCTTCATCAGTGGTTCTGGTTTAAGGACGTGTGGTTCATTAGGCTTTAGCAGGCCGGCTCCTCTTTTCCCTGGATTTGTTTCTGGGACCATACAATCGAACAGTTATAAATAACTCGTATGGTAGCAGTCGGTAGTTGTTACTTTCATCTGCTGCTGTCCTTGATATACTATCTGGTGGTATGATTGTACTGCACCCGTTATAGTGAACCGGCAATATTTTGCATATGACGATTTGGTGCTTTTTCTCTCCCCCACATACCTATTTATTTACTAACGGAACCTCTAATACTGCTATATTTATGGCATGCCTGTGTTGTAGGTTGTTTTACACTTGACCCGCCTATTGACCTTCAGTTTTATACACCTCATTGTGTACTTGTGTTTTTATGTATTTTTGTATCTTTTGAGTGTTACAATAAAATTATATATTCTTGTGTACTTATAGTTTATGACTCCTTTTTCCTCTTGGTTTTCTATGTATTGTGGAGTTTTCGCTAGCTTATAGTGACATTTTGGAGGTAAAATATTTCGCCTTGAGGGTGATACCTAGCCAATTACCATACCTGTGAGACCTTCTTGGTTATTAATTGTGTATTTTTCTGTGTTTTTCACAGCATCTGGCTCCAGGCCTAATATGGATTTTCGCTTGCGAGACCAATCTTGGATCTCGCAACTCAATGAGGTTTTTAAAGATGATTTTAACGTGCTTTTAGATAATGGTGGAAAAGATATACAAATACTAATCGGTAGATTCAAAGATCTGCTTAAACAAAGAACAAAGATCTGGTGGAACAAGGCCTTTCTCGAGAGATATCTGAGTAGGGGCCTTGTTCCGAGGGGTCTCAGAATCCAAGTATTCCCTTCTTTCCACATGGAAGAGGATAGTTTCAAAGATAAGTGGGAGACACTTTCTACGACATGCTCACGAGGATATATGGACTTATTGGTCCAATCCAATCAGGCTTCCCTGGGATCCATTGAGAAGGAGGTGGAGGATATACAATTAGTCCTCAAAAAAGATCTCTCTAGTGAAGCCCTTGAGAAATTAAATCTAGACCTAGAGAAGGAATTTGTCAAATGGGAACAAGAGATCTGTTCCATTAAAACTAAAAAATTTCAGAGAGATGTCCAAGACTTTCAGTATGGTAAAGTCTATAGATGGAGACAGGGTAAATCCCGATCTGGGCCCCGCTCGAGATCTGGGTCGTTATCCTCGCAGACCTCGGATGAACAGCCCGGTAATAGATGGAATGGGGAAACTAGCCTTAATAGACAGGACCTTATTCTACCACGGAGGAACAAAGAAAGACAAGCATCAAAGCGAAAGACTCCATCTCCTTATCAGAGAGGGAAAAAATCTAAATTCTTGGAGGTAATCAATCTTTCTGCGCATACCCTCTCTGACACACAATCCCATGTCCTGAGTAAAGGACTTACGTTCTCCCCTAACAATCAATTTGACTATTTTACAGCATTAAAAGATCTACAGCTATTCTCACGCAAACTGGTCCTGAGGAAACTCCACAGCAAGGGAGAATTAGATGTGGGATTGAACAGCGTTATGGAAAAAGAAACCTTGTCAGCTCTGGAGGAACTATTACAGGAACAGATCCTCCCTGAACACGGTGGGTTCCCAACATCTATTATCCCACGATCAACAAGGTTCCCCCCCTTGTCCCTATGTCCACAAGTAGAAATTTTCACCAAATTAGTGATGGAAGACTTTAAACAAATCTCCATCAATAAACAAGGTGATAATCTCACGGCAGCTCAAAGACTAGCCTTAAAAGAACTACAGGCATATGACGATGTGGTATATAAAGCTGCGGACAAGGGGGGGAACATTGTGATCTGGCCAATTAAGTTGTACGAAAAAGAGGCATTTCGCCAACTGAGGGAGAAAGAGACCTATCAACGATTAACATACAACCCGATTGCCATTTTTGCTTCAGAACTAGGGAAATTATTGAATCAGGCTTTAGAGAAAGGGATTATCCCGAAAAAAATCTTTGATGGACTAGTGGTCCAGTACCCTAAAATCCCTACTTTCTACCTACTTCCCAAAGTTCATAAAAATGCAATCGAACCACCGGGCCGACCCATTGTGTCAGGGATAGGGGGGTTATGTGACCCTATATGTAAATTTATAGATTTTTATCTGAAACCCCTGGTCGAGTGTCTACCTTCGTACGTGAAAGACACTACTGACGTACTTACTAGACTAGATGGGATCTGTCTTGAGCCTGATATGCTCCTTGTGACGGCTGACGTTGAGTCGCTATACACGAGCATTCGGCATTATGATGGCATCTGTGCGGTCCGCTTTTTCTTGGGGATGAGCAACTGGGACAGTCAGGTTTGTGATTTGATAATGGAACTTCTTGAATACATTCTTACACACAACCTTTTCGTTTTCAAGGATGTGTTCTATGTACAGAGGCAAGGCACGGCCATGGGCGCGGCGTGCGCGCCGTCATATGCGAACCTGTTCCTTGGCTTTTGGGAGCGGCAGGTTCTGCAGGGTGGCGGCGCCGGCGCCGCCGACCATGTGCTGTGCTGGCTGCGGTACATAGATGACATACTTATGATTTGGCAAGGGACAGAAACACAGCTGACTGAGTTTATGCAGGAGCTGAATGTGAATCCATTTAACATAAAACTGACATACATCCTTGATAAACGAAAGGTTGATTTCTTAGACGTGTCCATTGAGGCAGATGAGGAAGGAATTTTGCAGACGGATGTCTTCAGGAAAAAGACGTCTGTCAATTCCCTTCTACACGCCTCGTCATCACATCCATACTCCACGATAAAGGCTGTCCCAGTTGGTCAGTTCCTAAGGATGAAGCGGATCTGCTCATCTGATGAGAAATTTGAACATCAATCCCGAGACCTCAAAGACAGATTCCTTGATAGGGGTTATAGTCAGAGAAGTATTAAACAGGGATACAATAGGGCCAGAAAAACAGAACGTAAACAACTCCTACACTCGATGGGAAAAAATAAGAACAGTCTTGCCAATAATAAAATTCGTTTCATCTCCACTTACAACAACCAGTGGCAAGCCATGAGATCGATATTAGAAAAACATTGGCCTATCCTAAACACAGAATCTGCCCTAGCGACGGCTTTACCCGTTAAACCACAGATGACGGCCAGGAGGAGCAAAAATCTCAAAGATATTTTGGTAAAAAGCCACTATATACCGGTACAACCAAATCCCTTCACAAAACGTGGCCCGATTCAGGGATGCTACCCGTGCGGGGACTGTGTAGCATGTGCTAACATAGCACGGACAACAACTTTTAATTCCGTCAGTGGACGTCCCTTTAAAATCCTGCACTATATCTCATGTAGTTCGACCCATGTGGTATACTACGCAAAATGTGGATGCCCAAAGATTTATGTTGGTCTAACCTCAAGACAACTGAGAATTAGGATCAGGGAGCATGTGAGAGACATTAGGGCTGCAAAAGACATTGAAGATCTGTCATTATTAAAAACTATCCCTAAACACTTCAAAGTACACCATGGCTGTGATCCCAAAACCTTTATGGCCTGGGGGATAGATATGGTGCATTGTGGTGTCAGAGGGGGTAATGCAAAGAAGATTCTGGAACAGAAAGAGTGTAGGTGGATTACCACGCTAGGCACTCTGACTCCGTTTGGATTAAATGAGCAGCTGAGTTTCTCCGCCTTTCTATAATAGTCTATCTATCCACCATGTTTTTTAAGTAATTTTTATGATATAGAGGCCAAAAAAATGTGTGCTTTCTCTGTCCTATATTTGATATTAATTATGCCTTTTTGATGCTTCCGAGTCTAGTTGCCGAATGATCGTTGTACCATGCTGACTTTTTGGATGGTCAGGGAAGACGCGAATAACAATATCCTGATGCATGACAAATTGATCATCCATTTCAGACATTGGAGAAGGGAGATCTTGTATCCAGTCATCTGATTACTGTATTTTATTAACATCATTATAATATTGCTGTGTTGTGTATGGGCTCTTTCGTGAGATCTTCCCATTTAGTTTATTCTGCTGTACCTAGCCGGTGAATGAACAGTGGTTTGTTCACTATATGTGTTTGTTCTTTTCACTATCTACAATTGATGGTCTTTGGTACATTATATTATGTATCACCGTATCATTGACGTTTGATATTCTGCTATCAATGATCCGGTCGATTTATGGAGATGATATCTGGTCACTCATTTATGTGTGGTCCTTCATCACTTTGTATCTAACACTTTTCATCTTCACTTATTTCTATGCACTCACTCACTTATGTGTTTTATTATGCATTATTATTAATATTAATATTCATTATTATGCACCTTTGTAATTTATTTATTACTCATTATTTTCGTATATACACTATTTTTATTAGTATCATTATTATTAATTATATATATATATTTTTATTTTTCACTCATTATGAATGTGTTTTCACTTTGTATATGATTGAATTTATATCATATTCTTCCATAGGGATGTGTTAACTTCTATCCCTTCAGACAGACACTGTGTTATTATTTTTGTATGTATATATGTTTTTGTCACATGTTCTTTATTTGTATTTATTATTTTTTCATCGTTTTCACTCTTTTATCATGTATATTCTCTCCTTGTTTTTATATTCCTGATCCTCACTCTGTAGGACATATAGTACCTGGACGGCAGCTCTTTAACTTCTGCTGAGTCCTTTACAACCGAGTACATTGTATGGTCTCAGATGTAGTACAGGGGAAGCGTACGGAGGGACTATATACACGGACGGCAATATTTACTTTATTCCCTTTCCTTGGGGTTGCGCATGGAGTGTGAATGCCGGGTGTTCGTCTCTGTTTCCCGTCGTCTGGCTGCTGGCCCTGCGCCTGCGCTGTCTCCTTGGAGACGCGTCTTTGGAGACGCGCAGGCGCGGTGTTAGTATGACGACGGCAGATGGAATTTGCGTGACCCCGAGCACTTCCGCACATGCGCCGTGGACCGAGGAAAGGGATACAGCTGATTACACTCATAGATAGATACAGGGGCGATATAAACGGACAAGACACACATCAATCTACACCCCCTGAGGAAGCGATACTCGCGAAACGCGCGTCGGGGTGCCTCAACACTTGGTGGGTCACTTCACTGATATAAACACCTCCATGGGTAAGCCATATCTTTTGATATATTTTTTGTTGTTTTTCTTCATCAGTGGTTCTGGTTTAAGGACGTGTGGTTCATTAGGCTTTAGCAGGCCGGCTCCTCTTTTCCCTGGATTTGTTTCTGGGACCATACAATCGAACAGTTATAAATAACTCGTATGGTAGCAGTCGGTAGTTGTTACTTTCATCTGCTGCTGTCCTTGATATACTATCTGGTGGTATGATTGTACTGCACCCGTTATAGTGAACCGGCAATATTTTGCATATGACGATTTGGTGCTTTTTCTCTCCCCCACATACCTATTTATTTACTAACGGAACCTCTAATACTGCTATATTTATGGCATGCCTGTGTTGTAGGTTGTTTTACACTTGACCCGCCTATTGACCTTCAGTTTTATACACCTCATTGTGTACTTGTGTTTTTATGTATTTTTGTATCTTTTGAGTGTTACAATAAAATTATATATTCTTGTGTACTTATAGTTTATGACTCCTTTTTCCTCTTGGTTTTCTATGTATGTATGTTTGCATGTATGTATGTATGTATGTATGTATGTTGTCATGTATGTATGTTGTCATGTATGTATGTATGTATGTATGTATGTATGTTGTCATGTATGTATGCATGTATGTATGCATGTATATATGTGCATGTATGTATGTTTGCATGTTTTTATTTTTGCATGTATGTTTGCATGTATGTTTATATATATGTGCATGTATGTAATTATGTTTGCATGTATTTATATTTGCATGTATATTTGTGCATGCTTGTATATATGTATGTATGTATGTATCTTTGCATGTTTGTTTGTATGCATGTATGTTTTCATGTGTGTGTGTATGCATCTATCTATGTATGTATGTATGATAATTTGCATGTATGTATGTATATATGTGTGTATGTTTGCATGTATGTATATTTGCATGTATATATGTGCATGCTTGTATGTATGTATGTATGTATGTATGTTTGTATATATATATATGTATGTATGTATGTATGTATGTATGTATGTATGTATGTTGTCATGTATGTATGTATGTATGTATGTATGTATGTATATATGTGCATGTATGTTTGCATGTATGTTGGCATGTATGTATATATGTGCATGTTTGTATGTATATTTGCATGTATGTATGCATGTTTGCATGTATGTATGTTTGTTTGTTTGTATGTATGTATGTTTGCATGTATGTATGTTTGCATGTATGTATGTTGTCATGTATGTATGTTGTCATGTATGTATGTATATATGTGCATGTATGTTTGCATGTATGTTGGCATGTATGTATATATGTGCATGTTTGTATGTATATTTGCATGTATATATTTGCATGTATGTATGTATGTATGTTTGCATGTGTGTATGTTTGCATGTATGTATGTTTGTTTGCATGTATGTATGTTTGTTTGCATGTATGTATGTATGTATGTATGTATGTATGTTTGCATGTATGTTTGTTTGCATGTTTGCATGTATGTATGTTTGCATGTATGTATGTATGTATGTATGTATGTTGTCATGTATGTATGTTGTCATGTATGTATGTATGTATGTATGTATGTTGTCATGTATGTATGCATGTATATATGTGCATGTATGTATGTTTGCATGTTTTTATTTTTGCATGTATGTTTGCATGTATGTTTATATATATGTGCATGTATGTAATTATGTTTGCATGTATTTATATTTGCATGTATATTTGTGCATGCTTGTATATATGTATGTATGTATCTTTGCATGTTTGTTTGTATGCATGTATGTTTTCATGTGTGTGTGTATGCATCTATCTATGTATGTATGTATGATAATTTGCATGTATGTATGTATATATGTGTGTATGTTTGCATGTATGTATATTTGCATGTATATATGTGCATGCTTGTATGTATGTATGTATGTATGTATGTATGTATGTTTGTATATATATGTATGTATGTTTGCATGTATGTTTGTTTGTATATATGTCTGTATGGCCATGTATGATACTGTCTGCTGGCGCCTTGTATCTAAGTCAACTTCGCGGCAGGCTTCTATGCATGGTATAACAGTCAGTATCACACATTAAACTGAATCTAAGCCTACGAAATGTTTTTTTTTTTACAGGTTTGGTGTTTGGACTACGTCGGTTTCGAGGACTACTTAGATGAGAGTTTTTTTTTCTACAATAAAATGGTTAATGAGGGTTGTGTTGGTGGTGCTTTATTTCAATAAAATATTTTATCTAAAGCTTTGTCTTTTTCTTTTCAAATTTTATTACTACCACTTTAGTAATGGCCGCTGTCTGAGTGACAACATCCATTACTAAGGCGAGGCTTAGTGTTAGCCGGTGCAGAGGCTAACACTAACCACCATTATTACCCCGGTACCCACCACCACCAGGGGTGCCGGGAAGAGCCAGGTATGATCCAGTACCCGACCATCTGTTGTGATGGTCGGGCTCTGGGGCGGCCGCAGGCTGGTATTATGAGGCTGGGAAGGGCCAAAAACAGTGGAGCTTTCCACCCTTGTAATGCTAGGCTGCTGCTGCTGTGTTGTATCTGGCTGGTTATAAAAGTGGGGGGGATCCCACGACTGGAAAACAGTGAATGGAAGTTTAATTTATGTAAGGGATTCATGTATATTTGCATTGAATATGTATTAAAACAATGTTTAGTGTTAAAACAATTTTTATTATATTTATTTATATATATAGTCATATCTATTAAGTATGCTATTAAAATACATTGTTTATATATATCTATACTGTGTACCACCAGTTTAGAGAAATATATTATTAATTACAAAGATCCGTCTTTATATTCTTGTGCATTTGTTTATGTCTAGCTTACTTTGCGACTGACATTAAACACCGGACATGTTTGTTATATGTACATGATCTATTAATGGGTTAAAGAACACATACGGCTCTTTACTTGGATGCGGCTGTCCCGTCATATATGTCAAACATAGTCTTGGCTATACTTTACCTTTTGTAATGTCTGTTTGTGTGCTTGTGTCGGGGGGAGTGTCCTGGTGTCCCTTTGATCCGCGTGTTTGCATCTGGGGGGGCGTGTCTCCATGGCGTCAGACGCCGTGGATCCACGCCCTTCGGATGACGCGCGGCCAGGGGATTTCCATGGGCTCTCCTGTTCCGGACGCATGACGCCAATTACAACAGACCTTACGTTTCCCATGACACATGTTTGCCACTGTGATTGGATGGTTATTCATTTAAAGGGGAGGCCCCTGCTGGAGAGACGCCACCCCCGGACGAAGGAATTTCGCCGAAACGCGCGTCGGGACTGACGTTCTCTCCTTGCAGAGGGCTATTATGGGTATGTTATACGTTCTACTTCTTGTGTACTACTTTGCTTAAAAACCTCTTGTAGTTTTACTAACTGCACCTGTATCTACCAGGTCCAGTAATTGGCAGTTGTCTGACGTTACATTTCAGTCATTTGCAGTTATCCCTAGCAGAGTGGTTTACTCTTGTCTTTTTACATTGTCATGCAATCTGTTGCACGTTGTTATTCATACAGAAGCTGCAATCATTTTCTCTGGTCAGGCCTATTTCTGTCTTGTAGTACACATATTTATTTATCTCATTGCCATTTTTGTGTCACCTGTATGTCCTCTGTAATTGACAGACGTTTTATTTCATGCTCAGCATGATCCATCTTTTAATATTGTTACATTGTTATATCTAATAAAATTTATATATGTTTCTTCAAACGACAATGTGTTAATTGACCCTACAAACTTATAGGTATTCTAATGCTGATCAGGGTACACTGAGACAGGCTAATGCTGTTCAGGGTACACTGCGACAGGCTAATGCTGTTCAGGATACACTGCGACAGGCTAATGCTGTTCAGGGTGCACTGCGACAGGCTAATGCTGTTCAGGGTGCACTGCGACAGGCTAATGCTGTTCAGGGTACACTGCGGCAGGCTAATGCTGTTCAGGGTGCACTGCGGCTGGCCAATGCTGTTCAGGGTGCACTGCGACAGGCTAATGCTGATCAGGGTACACTGCGACAGGTTAATGCTGTTCAGGGTACACTGCGGCAGGCTAATGCTGTTCAGGGTACACAGTAGCAGGCTACTGCTATTCAGGGCACACTGTGGCAGGCTAATGCTGTTCAGGGTACACTCCGGTAGGCTAATGCTGTTCAGGGTACACTGTGGCAGGCTAATGCTGTAAAGGGTACACTGTGGCAGGCTAATGCTATTAAGGGTACACTGTGGCAGGCTAATGCTGTTAAGGGTACACTGTGGCAGGCTAATGCTATTAAGGGTACACTGTCGCAGGCTAATGCTGTTAAAAGTACACTGCGGCAGGCTAATGCTGTTAAGGGGACACTGCAGCATGCTGATTGCTGTTAAGTTTACACTGCAGCAGCAGGCTAATGCTGTTAAGGGGACACTGTGACAGGCTAATGCTGTTAAGGGTACACTGTGGCAGGCTAATGCTGTTAAGTGTACACTGTGGCAGGCTAATGCTGTTAAGGGTACACTGTGGCAGGCTAATGCTGTTAAGGGTACACTGTGGCAGGCTAATGCTGTTAAGGGTACACTGTGGCAGGCTAATGCTGTTAAAAGTACACTGCGGCAGGCTAATGCTGTTAAAAGTACACTGCGGCATGCTAATGCTGTTAAGGGGACACTGCAGCATGCTAATGCTGTTAAGGTTACACTGCGGCAGGCTAATGCCGTTAAGAGAACACTGTGGCATGCTAATGCTGTTAAGGGGACACTGTGGCAGGCTAATGCTGTTAAGGGGACACTGTGGCTGTCTGGTGCTGTTATGGGCACAGTGTGACTGCTGGTGCTGTTAAGGGTACTCAGTGGCTGGTTGACACTACTCATGAATGATTAAAATATAACATTATTAAACTTGCACGGTGAACGCTCTAGAAAAAAAATATAAAATGGCAGAATCGCTGTTTTTTGGTCACCTTAGCTCAAATTAAAAAAAAATGGAATAGAAAGTGATCAAAAAGTACATCCACACAGGGATTACGCTCTTTCAGGGAGCTACATGGGCGCTAAAAGATAGCAGAGTAGGGAGATACCTCCCTGCTCTGCTATAGTGGCGTTGCTGCCGCTGTAGAAGCCACAGCAGCTGCTAGTGGTGCCGCCGGCCATGTTGGGGCCCAGGGGGCCCACCCCAACAGACGGCACAAGCCCCCTCATGCCCGGTGTCGCTGCTAGCAGCCACCCGGGCAGAAAGGCGGCTGCTGAGTCGTTGGGCCCGGGCGCTTCTGAAACAAGCAGGGAAGGGAGCCAGCGCAGTGCATTCAATTGGGCTATTCAGACATGCGTTGTTTTTCATGCAGCGTGTGTCCGTTGCGTAAAACTCACTGCATGTCTTATAATATTGCGTTTTCACGCACCTAGTCGCCCATTGGAGTTTATGGGTGTGTGAAAGCCACAGACAGCACACGGGCGACATCTGTGTGCTGTCCGTGTTTCACGCATCATAGAAAAGCAGGGAAATAATTTATTTTTAAAAATGAAGTGCTTGCACGGACGTGAAAAATGCATAACACTGACGGGACCTCATATAAGAAGACAGCAAAACGAATTGAAAATACCCATGCTAGGGAGATAAAAATAATGGTCCAATATGGACATGGGAAAAAGTTTTTGTTTTTTTTTAAAGAAATTATATATTTAGAGGATTACTTATATGTTGTCTCTCCCCTTTTTGCATACTGACTGTTTTGACTGTCTATACAAACGCATGTTTTCACCTTACAACTTTGAACCCTGACCCGCCTGTGTTCTTTGGCGATTTTCACCTTGAAGCTCCACCCCAATCAGTGCAATTAACATCACCCTAAACATGTCTATATATACATACTTTTAAAAAAACACCCTATTATCCTTCCATCCTTTTATGTTTTTATGTTTTAATCAAGTTGTCACTTATGTGATGTGAAAATAAAAATATACATCTTTCTGAGCTTGGTGGTTTAAGTGGCTTGTGAACTAAGTGGAGTTCTAAAACCGGATTGTGTTGCTGTACTTCTGTATTGTGTTGCTGTATTTCTGTGTTTGTGAATCTGTTTTGATTGCTAGCAAATAGAAGATAGCAAAAACTCACACAATTAAAAAAAATAAAATTTATAATTTTTTTTTTCCCTTGCAGATTCGTTCCAGCTGAGCAGCTATCTAGGAGTAAGGGGTTAACTGGACACAGGTGGTCTAAATTAGTCAGCAGACCTCATTTTGAGCTTGCTCTTTCTGAGCTTGGTGGTTTAAGTGGCTTGTGAACTAAGTGGAGTTCTAAAACCGGATTGTGTTGCTGTACTTCTGTATTGTGTTGCTGTATTTCTGTGTTTGTGAATCTGTTTTGATTGCTAGCAAATAGAAGATAGCAAAAACTCACACAATTAAAAAAAATAAAATTTATAATTTATTTTTTTCCCTTGCAGATTCGTTCCAGCTGAGCAGCTGACGAGGGGGAAGGGGTTAACTGGACACAGGTGGTCTAAATTAGTCAGCAGACCTCATTTTGAGCTTGCTCTTTCTGAGCTTGGTGGTTTAAGTGGCTTGTGAACTAAGTGGAGTTCTAAAACCGGATTGTGTTGCTGTACTTCTGTATTGTGTTGCTGTATTTCTGTGTTTGTGAATCTGTTTTGATTGCTAGCAAATAGAAGATAGCAAAAACTCACACAATTAAAAAAAATAAAATTTATAATTTTTTTTTTTCCCTTGCAGATTCGTTCCAGCTGAGCAGCTGTCTAGGAGTAAAGGGTTAACTGGACACAGGTGGTCTAAATTAGTCAGCAGACCTCATTTTGAGCTTGCTCTTTCTGAGCTTGGTGGTTTAAGTGGCTTGTGAACTAAGTGGAGTTCTAAAACCGGATTGTGTTGCTGTACTTCTGTATTGTGTTGCTGTATTTCTGTGTTTGTGAATCTGTTTTGATTGCTAGCAAATAGAAGATAGCAAAAACTCACACAATTAAAAAAAATAAAATTTATAATTTATTTTTTTCCCTTGCAGATTCGTTCCAGCTGAGCAGCTGTCTAGGAGTAAGGGGTTAACTGGACACAGGTGGTCTAAATTAGTCAGCAGACCTTATTTTGAGCTTGCTCTTTCTGAGCTTGGTGGTTTAAGTGGCTTGTGAACTAAGTGGAGTTCTAAAACCGGAGTTGAAAAGAGGAGTTGAAGCCCCAGTAAGTACTCTTCTTTTCTTTTACTTTGACAATTGTTCGCTGTTTTGGTGTAACTTGGATAATGGATAGCAAGATTGGAGGTTTTCTTCAGTGCACAGTTTGCCATATGTATACACGACTGGAGCCGGAGTTCCAGGGTGAATATCTCTGTGGCAGATGTGAGCATGTTGGTCACCTGGAAGCTCGTATTAGAGATCTGGAGGAGCAGAATGCAACACTGAGGAGGATAGACAATCTTGAGCTGAGCTTGCTGCTCACGGAGCATGCAGTTAGTGGGTTAGAACTGGAGGGTGAAGACATGGGTGAGCAGGATCAGGTAAGTAGCTGGGTTAATGTAGTTAGGGGCAGTAGAAAGGGGTCAAAGACAAGGAAGGCCGATCCGGTTTCTGGCATTCCAAGCAAAATTGCCAGGTTGGGTGATGTTGCGAGGGTGTCAGTCTCAGTTCTAACAGCCGGGAGAACAGCCCAGCTAGTAGTCGGCGGGATGGTAATGCAGGTAAGCCAAAACAATTGATAGTTGTAGGAGATTCTATAATCAGGAAGACGGATAGAATAATTTGTCGCCAAGACCGCCTCAACCGAATGGTTTGCTGTCTCCCTGGTGCCAGGGTTCGGCATGTGGTGGAACGGGTGGACAAATTGCTGGGAGGGGCTGGTGATGATCCAGCTGTTGTGGTCCATGTCGATACCAACGACAGAATAAATGGTAGGTGGAGGAGCCTTAAGAATAATTTTAAAGAACTAGGCTACAAGCTGAAGGGAAGGACCTCCAAGGTTGTATTCTCAGGAATACTGCCTGTGCCATGCGCATCACAGGAAAGACAGCGGGAGCTCAGGGAGTTAAATTCATGGCTTAAGTCTTGGTGTAGAGGAGAAGGATTTGGGTTCCTAGAGCACTGGGCTGACTTTTCATTGGGGTACAAACTGTATTCTGCAGATGATTTGCACCTAAATGGAAGGGGGTCCGCTGTGCTGGGGGAGTGAATTCTAGCTGGGGTGGCGGAGTGTTTAAACTAGGGCTGAGGAGGGAGGCCAATGTAGGAAATAAAGGGGTAGTTAGGTTAGAGAGGGGTCAGACTATATTGGTGGGGGGAGAAACAGACGGTGGGGAGAGGACTAGGCAACAAGATAAGGAGATCCTTTCGTTACAAAACAGCAGTGAAAATAAAAAGGCCCAAATGTCAAATAATCACATTTCTGATAGTGAAATTGAAACATTTAAAGGCAAGTTAAAGTGTATGTTCACAAATGACAGAAGTCTAGCAAGCAAAATGGGGGAGCTGGAGGCCTTAATACTGGAAGAAGATATAGATATAGTTGGTGTTGCTGAAACATGGCTGGACTCTTCACATGACTGGGCTGTAAATCTACAGGGTTTTACACTGTTTCGGAAAGACAGGGCAAATAGGAAAGGTGGTGGTGTATGTCTGTATGTGAGAAGCGATATGAAGGTGAGTGTAAATGAGACATTAGAGGGTGAAGACTGTGAGGAGGTTGAAACCTTGTGGGTGGAATTACAAAGGGAAGTAAACACTGAAAAAATTACTTTTGGTGTAATCTATAGACCCACCAATATAACTGAAGAGATAGAAGGTCAAATATATAAACAAATGGAGCGGGCTGCACAGGCGGGTACTGTTGTGATAATGGGAGATTTTAATTATCGGGATATTAATTGGTGTCATGGTTCGGCTTCAACTGCAAAGGGGAGACATTTCCTCAACCTGTTGCAGGAAAATTTTATGTGCCAGTTTGTGGAAGACCCGACTAGAGGTGAAGCTCTGTTGGATCTGGTCATTTCTAATAATGCAGAGCTTGTTGGGAATGTCAATGTTCGTGAAAACCTTGGTAACAGTGATCATAATATAGTTATATTTTACCTATACTGTAAAAAACAAACGCAGGCTGGGAGGGCAAAAACATTTAATTTTAAGAAAGCCAATTTCCCCAGGATGAGGGCGGCAATTCAGGATATAGACTGGGAAGAACTAATGTCAAATAATGGGACAAATGATAAATGGGAGATTTTCAAATCTACTTTGGGTAATTATAGTGCAAAATGTATTCCTACAGGTAACAAGTATAAACGACTAAAATTAAACCCCACATGGCTTACACCTTCTGTGAAAGGGGCAATACATGACAAAAAAAGGGCATTTAAAAAATACAAATCTGAGGGTACATCTGCAGCCTTTGTAAAATTTAAAGAGCTTAATAAAATCTGTAAAAATGTAATAAAATCAGCAAAAATACAAAATGAAAGGCAGGTGGCCAAGGATAGTAAAACAAATCCTAAAAAATTCTTCAAGCATATAAATGCAAAAAAGCCCAGGTCTGAACATGTAGGACCCTAAGATAGTGGTAATGGGGAGTTGGTTACAGGGGATCAAGAGGAGGCAGAGTTACTAAATGGGTTCTTCCGCTCTGTATATACAACAGAAGAAGGAGCAGCTGATGTAGCCGCTGCCGGTGCTGTTAATATATCAGTTGATATACTGAATTGGATGAATGTAGATATGGTCCAAGCTAAATGAAATAAAATAAATGTACACAAGGCCCCGGGACCAGATGGGTTACACCCTAGAGTTCTTAAAGAGCTTAGTTCAGTTATTTCTGTCCCCCTCTTCATAATATTTAGAGAGTCTCTCATGAGTGGTATAGTGCCAAGGGACTGGCGCAGGGCAAATGTGGTGCCTATTTTCAAAAAGGGCTCTAGGTCTTCGCCGGGTAATTATAGACCAGTAAGCTTAACATCAATTGTGGGGAAAATGTTTGAGGGGCTATTGAGGGACTATATACAGAATTACAATAAATAGTATTATAAGTGACAGCCAGCATGGTTTTACAAAGGACAGAAGCTGTCAAACCAACCTGATTTGTTTTTATGAAGAGGTAAGCAGAAGCCTAGACAGAGGGGCCGCTGTGGATATAGTGTTTTTGGACTTTGCAAAGGCATTTGACACTGTCCCTCATAGACATCTAATGGGTAAATTAAGGACTATAGGTTTAGAAAGTATAGTTTGTAATTGGATTGAGAATTGGCTCAAGGACCGTATCCAGAGAGTTGTGGTCAATGATTCCTACTCTGAATGGTCCCCAGTTATAAGTGGTGTCCCCCAGGGTTCAGTGCTGGGACCACTATTATTCAACTTATTTATTAATGATATAGAGGATGGGATTAATAGCACTATTTCTATTTTTGCAGATGACACCAAGCTATGCAATATAGTTCAGACTATGGAAGATGTTTGTGAATTGCAGGCAGATTTAAACAAACTAAGTGTTTGGGCGTCCACTTGGCAAATGAAGTTTAATGTAGATAAATGTAAAGTTATGCATCTGGGTACGAAAAACCTGCAAGCATCATATGTCCTAGGGGGAGCTACACTGGGGGAGTCAATTGTTGAGAAGGATCTGGGTGTACTTGTAAATCATAATGTAATGGCAGGGGGTAGGGAGACGGACAAGTGAGCCCTAATCTACCCGCCACTCTGTCCCTGCCTACTTGCAACGACCCGCCCTAGGCGACGGGGTACAACTGGGCGGCGGGCCCTGCGCTCAGTAAGTGCACGACAAACACGACAAACATACAAAGGAACACAAGCAAGGAAAAGGGGCCGTTGCCCACGGCAACACCGTGAGCAACCAGAGTGGTGAACGAGCCGAGTCATGCCAGGAGTGTGCGAGGTACAAAACGAAAAGCAGAAGAGTAGTCGGTAAGCCAGGGTCTGTATGGAGCAGGATCAAAAATAGCAGGAGCTGTAGCTGGGCCAGGAAACCACAAGGAAAGAATCACAAGCACCGAGGGAAGGAAGTGCAGGCTTAAATAGACCGAGGGCGGGAGCTAGCTGAGTCTGGCCAGGTTACGATAGGCTCTCCCACTCCTAAGCCTGCCAGCCTGAATGGTGGAAGCAGGAGTCAGTCTCAGGGATGTATTCTCAGGTGCTGACTGATTAGTTCTGGGAGTTAACCCCGAAGCTGTGCCTGGCAGATCCTTTACGCATAAACTAAATTTCAGCATGCAGTGTCAATCAGCTGCTTCAAAGGCCAGCAAAATATTGTCGTGTATCAAAAGAGGCATGGACTCGCGGGGACAGGGATGTAATATTACCACTTTACAAAGCATTAGTGAGGCCTCATCTAGAATATGCAGTCCAGTTCTGGGCTCCAGTTCATAGAAAGGATGCCCTGGAGTTGGAAAAAATACAAAGAAGAGCAACGAAGCTAATAAGGGGCATGGAGAATCTAAGTTATGAGGAAAGATTAAAAGAACTAAACCTATTTAGCCTTGAGAAAAGACGACTAAGGGGGGACATGATTAACTTATATAAATATATGAATGGCGCATACAAAAAATATGGTGAAATCCTGTTCCATGTAAAACCCCCTCAAAAAACAAGGGGCACTCCCTCCGTCTGGAGAAAAAAAGGTTCAACCTGCAGAGGCGACAAGCCTTCTTTACTGTGAGAACTGTGAATCTATGGAATAGCCTACCGCAGGAGCTGGTCGCAGCAGGGACAGTAGATGGCTTTAAAAAAGGCTTAGATCATTTCCTAGAACAAAAAAATATTAGCTCCTATGTGTAGAAATGTTTTACTTCCCCTTTCCCATCCCACTTCCCCTTTCCCATCCCTTGGTTGAACTTGATGGACATGTGTCTTTTTTCAACCGTACAAACTATGTATGTAACATTTTGTACCAAAAACGGGTCTGGAGTGAACGGAATTTCGGTTACACGGAAACGCCCAAAGAAAGGAGTTTTTTTGCTACAGCTCTTATAACTATTCAAAAGACCACGTCGAGGAGACTCCTGGCTTGGAGATATCCACCGTGGGTCCGCTCCTGAGGCTAGCACATTGTACCGGAAAGTCTTCCAGATGAGCAATAAAGTTAAGTTGTGCTGATGAACCTGCACAACGGAACCAGGTGAGTGGAATACCATTTCACTGACAAAAGATATTTCAAAGACCCATTACAGTATCACCCCAGAGGAGCACCTTTTCTTCTTTTTTTATATACCCTTTTACAAGCATCAGTTACATAGAAAAGCAGGGAAATAATTTATTTTTAAAAATGAAGTGCTTGCACGGACGCGAAAAACGCATGCCACACGCAAAGCACACGGATAAGAAATGTAGGAAAAATGCGGTTTTTGCACGTGATTTTTACGTACGCAAATCGGACACGATCGTGTGAATGTAGCCTGAGGTTGTGTAAAATGACCCAGGAAATTTGGAGCTCTTACAAAAAAAAAAACCAGATCCTGAGCTTTATAAGAGTTCTACAACTACTTATTACATTTTTTTTATTATATGTACACTTTCTGCCCAAGACTACACTAAACCCTGCACAATCCTAAACAATATATTAATATTATATGAGATCTAGATGTTAGATATTAACCCATAACCATCATGTATATTGTATATCAATACCCCTTCGTCTCCTTAGACCAGCAGAGGCATTAGGCATTAACTGCTAAACCATTCTACTGTAGGTCACCAGGAGTATGATCGCTAACCCGAAAAGTACCCAATGTAAAAGTGTACGATATAACTGATGTTAAAAGATAGCAAAATCCGTAGAATCGGGGGTATTTTGTTGTCTCTATTGTAGGCACCAACACACTTAACCAAAGTTTGCTGTTTCTATCACCATTGATTTTAATGATAACGGATCCGGTGCCAATGGTTTCCGTTTTACTCCGTTGTGCAAGGGTTCCGTTGTTTTGACGGTATCAATACCATAGTCGACTACGCTATTGATTCCATCAAAATGAAGCCTTAGTTCATGCACAAACCATGATCCATATTATATATTGTACACACATCTTGTGGGAACATCTAGACATCTAGGTAACCCACATCTTTACAGTCTGTAAATTATCTGGAAGTAAGCTGGAGAAAGCTTGATGGCAAAAAGCAGGGTCTGAGGTGATGGCTTGAAGCACCGTTGCGTGGCATAATTTTCCACTTGGGTCAGTATTCTTATACAATGTCATGACTTGAGTTTAACATTTATTGACTTTTGAGATAGAAGACACTATGGAGATTCCACAGAACATTATTGACGCATCTTGCATTGTCTCTGTCAATCCCCTGCAAGTTGGGGACATTCCTCCAGGGAGGGCTTTTGTGCGCCTGGCTGACCGTGGAAGAATCCTCCGCTGGGGACCCTCCTTTAGACTGGCAGGTCACGCGGGGACCCGTAAGACCCGGGATCTGATTGCTCATCATTTCTGGTGGCCCACACTGCTCAAAGACATTATGGACTTTGTTTCTTCCTGGTCAGTATGTGCAGCCAACAAGGTCGCTCACTCCAGACCTGCTGGTGTGCTCCAGCCATTGCCTGTGTCCAAAGCTACCTGGCAGCATATAGCTATGGACTTTATTACTGACCTGCCTCTCTCTGCCGGATGCAGTACTGTCTGGGTGGTGGATCGATTTTCAAAGATGGCCCACTTCATTCCTCTGACCGGTCTTCCTTCTGCTCCTCTGCTGGCCAAGCTGTTCATCCAACACATCTTCCGCCTGCACGGCTCGCCGCAGCATATTCTGTCTGATCGGGGGGTTCAGTTCACCTCGAAGTTCTGGAGAGCCCTCTGCGGACTCCTAGGTATAAATTTGTACTTTTCCTCAGCCTACCATCCTCAGTTGAATGATCAGGTCGAGAGGATCAATCAGATCTTGGAGAACTACTTACGCCACTTCATCTCCAAGCAGCATGATGACTGGGTGCAGTTGCTTCCGTGGGCGGAGTTCTCATACAATAATCACACCAGCGAGTCCACACAGAAGACACCTTTCTTTATTGTCTATGGCCAACACCCACAAATTCCTCTCCCGGTCCCTGTTACATCCGAGGTGCCAGCTGCTCACACGGCTTTTGGGGACTTTCTGCAGATCTGGCAGCAGACTCGATCCTCCATCCTGCTGGCGGTCGACAGCATGTAGCGGAAAGTAGACACAAGGAGAAGAGAACCTCCTCACTTTCTTCCTGGCACGAAGGTCTGGCTGTCCTCCAGGAATATTCGACTGAGTGTGCCATCGTACAAATTTGCTCCCAGGTTCCTCGGTCCCTTCGAGATCCTGCAGCAGATCAACCCTGTCGCCTACAAGCTTCGGCTGCCTCCTACCCTCAAGTTCCCCAACTCCTTCCATGTTTTGCTCCTGAAACCAGTGGTTCTGAACAGCTTTACCAAGACTCCTAGCCCTGCGGTTGCCTCCAGCGGCCCTTCAGACACCTTCGAGGTTAAGGAGATCTTGGACACCAAGAGAGTGAGAGGAAAGACTTTTTATTTAGTAGTTTGGATGAGGTTTGGTCCTGAAGAGAGGTCCCGGGAGCCAGAGAAGTACCTCAATGCCCGTACTCTTCTGAAGAATTTTCTCTCTCGCTCTGTTCCCAAGAAGAGGGGGCGTAAGAGGGGGGATACTGTCATGTCCGTGGCTGCGGGCCATCAGGTTTACTCTCCCCCTGACGGCCGCAGCCATGGGTCAGCAAGCGCTGGTTCCAGTCTCCTCCTCAGGAGACGCCAGCGCTCACTCCCACTCACCTCGGCCAGATACTGTAGGATCGCGCAATTGACTTTAATGAACTATTAGCCCATGAGTGCCCTGGACTATAAGAGGGGTTCAGCCCCTTGCTTTTATGCCTGAGTGTTGTTGTTGTCGTACCCTAAGTTTGTCTATGCAATGATCTCCTAGTGTGTTCCTGTTCCCTGTATCCCGTGCTATCCTGGTCATGTACCGTGCTGAGCCAGAGTCATGCTGTGCTGTATACCATGCCTGTCCTGCTTCACCACGCCTGACGTCTGCCTGCTGCATAGTCCCAGCCGAGCCTGCCTTGCTACTGTCCGAGCTGACACAGATACCCTATATGAAATATAGACCTTAACCTGCGCCCTGTTGGCCAGCTGCCATACCACCAAGGCGGTACCGCCCAGTGGGTCCACGAACCCTACGTGACAAACACATATATACTGCACACATACATACATACATACATAAATAAAATACATGCTGAACACATACATACTACACACATACATACATCCCACACACTACATATATACACAATGCACACATACATACATACATACATACATACATACATACATACATACATACATACATACATACATACTACACACATACACTACTGTTCAAAAGTTTAGGGTCACTTAGAAATTTCCTTATTTTTGAAAGAAAAGCACAGTTTTTTTCAATGAAGATAACATTAAATGAATCAGAAATACACTCTATACATTGTTAATATGTTAAATGACTATTCTCTCTGCAAAAGTCTGGTTTTTAATGCAATATCTACATAGGTGTATAGAGGCCCATTTCCAGCAACCATCACTCCAGTGTTCTAATGGTACATTGTGTTTGCTAACTGTGTTAGAAGGCTAATGGATGATTAGAAAACACTTGAAAACCCTTGTGCAATTATGTTAGCACCGCTGTAAACAGTTTTGCTGTTTAGAGGAGCTATAAAACTGACCTTCCTTTGAGATAGTTGAGAATCTGGAGCATTACATTTGTGGGTTCGATTAAACTCTCAAAATGACTAGAAAAAGAGAGCTTTCATGTGAAACTCAACAGTCTATTCTTGTTCTTAGAAATGAAGGCTATTCCATGCGAGAAATTGCCAAGAAACTGAAGATTTCCTACAACGGTGTGTACTAATCCCTTCAGAGGACAGCACAAACAGGCTCTAACCAGAGTAGAAAGAGAAGTGGGAGGCCCGCTGCACAACTGAGCAACAAGACAAGTACATTAGAGTCTCTAGTTTGATAAATAGACGCCTCACAGGTCCTCAACTGGCAGCTTCATTAAATAGTACCCGCAAAACGCCAGTGTCTACGTCTACAGTGAAGAGACGACTCCGGGATGCTGGCCTTCAGGGCAGAGTGGCAAATAAAAAGCCATATCTGAGACTGGCTAATAAAGCAAAAGATTAATATGGGCAAAAGCACACAGACATTGGACAGAGGAAGATTGGAAAAAAGTGTTATGGACAGACGAATCGAAGTTTGAGGTGTTTGGATCACACAGAATAACATTTGTGAGACGCAGAACAACTGAAAAGATGCTGGAAGAGTGCCTGACGCCATCTGTCAAGCATGGTGGAGGTAATGTGATGGTCTGGGGTTGCTTTGGTGCTGGTAAAGTGGGAGATTTGTACAAGGTAAAAGGGATTTTGAATAAGGAAGGCTATCACTCCATTTTGCAACGCCATGCCATACCCTGTGGACAGCGCTTGATTGGAGCCAATTTTATCCTACAACAGGATAATGACCCAAAGCACACCTCCAAATTATGCAAGAACTATTTAGGGAAGAAGCAGGCAGCTGGTGTTCTATCTGTAATGGAGTGGCCAGCGCAGTCACCAGATCTCAACCCCATAGAGCTGTTGTTGGAGCAGCTTGACAGTATGGTACACAAGAAGTGCCCATCAAGCCAATCCAACTTGTGGGAGGGCCTTCTGGAAGCATAGGGTGAAATTTCTCCCGATTACTTCAGCAAATTAACAGCTAGAATGCAAAAGGTCTGCAATGCTGTAATTGCTGCAAATGGAGCATTCTTTGACAAAAGCAAAGTTTGAAGGAGAAAATTATTATTTCAAATAAAAATCATTATGTCTAACCTTGCCAATGTCTTGACTATATTTTCTAGTCATTTTGCAACTCATTTGATAAATATAAGTGTGAGTTTTCATGGAAAACACAAAATTGTCTGGGTGATCCCAAACTTCTGAACGGTAGTGTACATACTGCACACACATACATACTGCACATGCATACATACATACATACTGCACACACATACATACTGCACACATACTGCACACACATACATACTGCACACATACTGTACATACTGCATACTTACTTGCATACATACATAGTGCACACATGCATACATACATACATACATACATACATACATACATACTGCACACATACATACATACATACATACATACATACATACATATTGCACACATACATTCTGCACACATACATACATACATACATACATACATACATACATACTGCACACATTCTGCACATATACAGGGTGGGCCATTTATATGGATACACCTAAATAAAATGGGAATGGTTGGTGATATTAACTTCCTGTTTGTGGCACATTAGTATATGGGAGGGGGGAAAATTTTCCACCTGGGTGTTGACCATGGCGGCCATTTTTAAGTCGGCCATTTTGTATCCAACTTATTTTTTTCAATGGGAAGAGGGTCATGTGACACATCAAACTTATCGAGAATTTCACAAGAAAAACAATGGTGTGCTTGGTTTTAACGTTACTTTATTCTTTCATGAGTTATTTACAAGCTTCTGACCACTTATAAAATGTGTTCAAAGTGCTGCCAGTGTTGGATTGTCAATGCAACCCTCTTCTCCCACTCTTCACACACTGATAGCAACACCGCAGAAGAAATGCCTCCCGATCTAGACTTTTATCTTTGGGGTCATCTGAAGGCAATTGTCTATGCTGTGAAGATACGAGATGTGCAGCAACTGAAACTACGGATACTGGAAGCCTGTGCTAGCATTTCTTCTGCGGTGTTGCTATCAGTGTGTGAAGAGTGGGAGAAGAGGGTTGCATTGACAATCCAACACAATGGGCAGCACTTTGAACACATTTTATAAGTGGTCAGAACTTGTAAATAACTCATGAAAGAATAAAGTAATGTTAAAACCAAGCAAACCATTGTTTTTCTTGTGAAATTATTGATAAGTTTGATGTGTCACATGACCCTCTTCCCATTGAAAAAACTAAAGTTGGATACAAAATGGCTGACTTTAAAATGGCCGCCATGGTCAACACCCAACTTGAAAAGTTTCCCCCCTCCCATATACTAATGTGCCACAAACAGGAAGTTAATATCACCAACCATTCCCATTTTATTTAGGTGTATCCATATAAATGGCCCACCCTGTATATACATACATACATACATGCATACATGCATACATGCATACATACATACATACATACATGCTGCACACACATACATTCTGCACACACATACCTACTGCACACACATACATACATACATACATACATACATACATACATTGAGGCACACTCCAGTCTCCTCTTTGGCTTTTAACACATTGACACTTATCTTCTTCCTTTAGTCTGCTCCTTCGGCAACTTCTGTCTCCTCTCACTTCTTCAGCAGGGGGTGGTGTCCCAGTGCTGGGGGGAGGGGTGTACAGAGGGAGATTAGGAGCTGAAGGGGGTATCAAGGGAGTACTGGACTGTACAGGGCAGAGACATTTTAGCAGCAGCAGCTATACAGGTCAGCAGTGCAGACACAGTGAAGGAGCCGGGTGCTGCTGACCTGTACAGCTGCTGGGCAGTGAATTAGAAGGAGAGCAGGCCGCCGAACAGGGGCTTCACACATCAGCAGTACATGCTGAAGTAACGGCCGCCCAGAATCATGCTCTTCATATAGTTTCCTGTGCCACCTTTCAGGTCCCAGCCAAGGCGCTCTCTCTCTCTCTCTGCTGTCAGATTTCCTGCTCTCCATTGTCCTCCTCCTCTCTGGCGGGCTGGAGGCTCCTGCTAGTACTACACACCAGACGTGGTGCGCGGAGGCTGGGAAGGCTGCTAACAATGTACTACATGAGAGGTCATCACGCAGCATGCGTATGACCCGGCGCATACAACTTGCTCATGTGCAGCTCCTTGGACAGCAAAAAAATATAGAAATCACGGACACATTCTTTTTATTCCGGACACAACGGACTGTCCGTGAATTAACGGATGGTTGTTAACCCTGCTATGTAAGCACATTTCAAATTTGGCTCTGGAAAATTACAGCTGTGCTGTGATTGGTTGCTATTGGCAGCTAAGCAAGTTTTGCTTTTATTTTAAGTCACTGGCCATTTACCACTGATGATACTTAGGACGAAGGATGGATATATCCGTCCTATGCAGGAGCTAGTTCCCGCATAAGGACAGATATATCCGTCCTCTGATCGCGTGGCTACTGCCACTGTATCCACGCAATCAGCAGCAGGAACACGGCTGTTATATACAGCCTTGCTCCTGCCCAAACTGCCGGAATCGAAGCGCTCTTTGATTCTGGCAGTTTAACCCATTAGATGCCGCTGTCAATAGCGACAGCGGCATCTAATGTGTTTGATAGTGAGAGGGAGATCCCTCTGTCACCCCATCGGCGCCTCCACAAAGAAATCACGGGGCGCCGTTGGGTTTCCATGGCAGCCGGGGGCCTAACAAAGGCCCCCAGGTCTGCCTTCAGCAACTGCCTATAGGCCATGCCAGAGGTATGGCCAAATAGATTGCCAGTCAGCTTTAGGCCGGATTCACACAAGCGTGTGCGTTTTGAGCATGCAAAAAACGCGCCGTTTTGCACGCGCAAAAGGCACTTGACAGCTCCGTGTGTCAGCCCCGTATGATATGCGGCTGAGTGCTTTTCGTGCAGCCGCCATCATTATGACACTCCGTTTGGATGTTTGTAAACAGAAAAGCACGTGGTGCTTTTCTGTTTTCATTCATCCTTTTCACAGCTGCTGCGCGAATACCGCTTGTCCCACGGAAGTGCTTCTGTGTGGTGCGCGTGATTTTCACGCACCCATTGATTTCAATGGGTGCGTGATGCGTGAAATACGCTCAAAGAACGGACATGTCATGAGTTTTTCGCAGCGAACTAATGCTGCGTAAAAATCAAGCAACTGTCTGAACAGCCCCATACGCTAATATAGGTCCGTGCGACGCGCGTGAAAATAACGCGCGTTGCACGGACGTATATCTCGTTCGTCTGAATAAGCCCTAACACTGAGAGGCAATAATGCCTTGGTATACTAAATATACCAAAGTATTATATCTGCGATCTAAAGATATATAACAAAAAGTAAAATAGTTAAATAAAGTTTATATAAAAAATAAAAAGTTTACTGTAAAAATAAAATAAAACCACTTTTTTCCCCCATAATGTAGTTTTATTTAGTAAAAGTGTCAAAACAAATAACACATACACATATATGGTATTGCCGCAATTGTAACAACTCAAACAATAAAATTAACACATTAATTAAACCGCTGGATGAACGGCGTCCAAAAATCAACGCAAAAAAACAGCGGCAAAATTCTATTTTTTCACCCATTCCACCCATAAAATATAAAATAAAAGTTAATCAATAAGTCCCATGCACCCCAAAATAGAACAAATGAAAATTACACCTTGCCCTGCAAAAATCAAGCCCACACACCTAATTGATGGAAAAAAAAAAAAAGCTACGGCTCTTGGAATGCGGCGATGCAAAAACACGTACATTTTTTCTAAAAGGGTTTTCTATTGTGCAAACGTAGTAAAACATAAAAGCTTTACATATTTGGTATCCCCGTAATCTAAATCCGCTCTAAATGAAAGCCATAACGCAGAGGTAGACTTACCAACTGTGCAATATGTGCAGCTGGCAGGGGTATAGTGGGTAAGGGGTCAGCTGTCGCCTTAAAAACAACTTCCTACTATCTATTAGATTGCATGTAAGGGCCTTAGCTAATGCATTTCAATTATTGCTGGATTGTTAGAGAGAGATAGGGGAGTACTCTATGATAATCATGATAGTGATCAAGCAAAAAACCCTGCACGGGAGCCCGCTGGTGTCTGTGATCGCCCCTGCCATGATGCTTATGTGACCTGAGCCTAATACATTCACAAGGCTGGAAGTCTGGTCTGTAAACATCCCTTTCAGTGTAACCAGGGCCGCCATCAGGGGGGTATTAGGGGTAGTGGTGTGAGGGGCCCGGCCAAACCTAATTGAAAGGGGGGCCCGGCCACTGCTGCGACTTGTCTTTGGTAGAAATGAATGTCGTGAGCTGCGGGCCCCCCCTCTCATGGGGGCCGTCAAACACCGCCGACCGATGACTCGCACCCGCAAACTCGCGACCGTCCGAGCACGCACCCGGCAAAAGCGCGCAACCGCGACAGCACGGGCGCTCGCAGAAGCAACAGCACGCACGCTCGCAGCCTCGACAGAACGCGTGCACCCGCGATCGGCCGCACGCGCACTTGCGATCGGCCGCGCGCGCACCCGCGAACGCAGCGCGCGCGCACCCGCGAACGCAGCGCGCGCACCCGCGGACACACATGGACCCAACTTACCTGGAGCCTGGCTGGAGGTGAAGTGCTGGCCCAGCACTTCCGCAGCCGTATAAACTATGAATGAAAACAGAAAAGCACCACGTGCTACAAACATAGAAACAGAGTGTCATAATGATGGCGGCTGCGCGAAAATCACGCAACCGCGCATCATACGCTGCTGACACACGGAGCTGTTATGGACCTTTTGCATGCGCAAAATGCCACGTTTTTTGCGCGCGCAAAAAGCACACGCTTGTGTGAATCCGGCCTTAGGGTTTTATGCAACACATTTTATTGTGGAAAATCCGCAGCGTATTACAGACGCAGCAGAGTGGATGAGATTTGAACAAATCTCATCCACACGCTGCAAAAAAAAATGGACCTGCAGTGTGGCTTTTGGCTTTTTAAGCAGCAGCATGTCAATGTATTCTGCAGAATCGCTGCTCCTCTGTTGCGGAAATGCTGCGGTTCTGCCGCAAAAATCACACATGAGAAAAAAAAAGAAGGTACTTTTTTAAATTGATAAAGTTTAGACTTACCCCGGCCGTAGTCATGGTGACGCGATCCTCTATTCTTAGCGCAGCCCCGCCTCCTGTCATGACGTTTCATCCCATGTGACTGCTGCAGCGGTCACATGGTCTACAGCATCATCCCAGGAGGCGGGGCTACGTTCAGAAGAGAGAGTCACCTAAACCACGGCCGGGGCAAGTCTAAACTTGTTTTTCCCTGCAGGATTCCCGCAGCGGACACGCCTCACGACACCTGCGCCACTATTTGGTGCGGTTTTGCTGGCAGAATTCCCTGCGGCTACCGGGGCGGATAAGCTGTGTAGTTTTACTCAGCATATCCGCCTAGTGTGTCCCTTATGATGTCGCTCCTGGAGCTGCTGCCGGTCTTTAAATAGGCAGTTGGTCCAGTAGAATTTGGAATTTTTTTTTTTTGTGAACCAGCTTAAAAAAATACAAAACTTTTGTGTTCGGGCCTGTTCACATCACCGTTCGCTTCCATTCCGGGGTTCCGTCTGAGGTTTCCGTCGGGTGAACCCCGCAACGGAAAGTGACAGCACAGCTTCCGTTTCAGTCACCATTGATCTCAATGGTGACGGAAACATCGCTAATGGTTTCCGTTCGTCACCATTCTGGCTGGTTTTCGGACGGAATCAATAGCGTAGTCGACTGCGCTAATGGTGACGGAAACGGAAGCTGTGCTGTCACTTTCACTTTCCGTTGCGGGGTTCACCCGACGGAAACCTCAGACGGAACCCCGGAACGGAAGCGAACGGTTATGTGAATAGGCCCGAACACAAAAGTTTTGTATTTTTTTAAGCTGGTTCACAAAAAAAAATAATTCCAAATTCTACTGGACCAACTGCCTATTTAGAGACCGGCAGCAGCTCCAGGAGCGAAAACATAAGGAACACACTAGGCGGATATGCTGAGTAAAACTACACAGCTTATCCGCCCCGGTAGCCGCAGGGAATTCTGCCAGCAAAACCGCACCAAATAGTGGCGAAGGTTTCGGGAGGCGTGTCCGCTGCGGGAATCCTGCAGGGAAAAAAAAGTTTAGACTTGCCCCGGCCGTAGTCCTGGCGACGCATCTCTCTCTTCTGAACGTAGCCCCGCCTCCTGGGATGACGCTGTAGACCATGTGACCGCTGCAGCAGTCACATGGGATGAAACGTCATGCCAGGAGGCCGGGCTGCACTAAGAATAGAGGATCGCGTCACCAGGACTACGGCCGGAGCAAGTCTAAACTTTTTTATAAATTTAAAAAAGTGCCTTTTTATTTTTTCTCATTTGTGACTTTTGCGGCAGAACCGCAGCATTTCCGCAACAGAGGAGCAGCGATCCCACAGAATACATTGACACGCTGCGGCTTAAAAAGCCAAAAGCCAAAAGCCACACGGCAGGTCCATTTTTTTTGCAGCGTGTGGATGAGATTTGTTCTAATCTCATCCACTCTGCTGCGACTGTGATACGCTGCATAAAATCCGCAGCGTTCATGCCGAGTGTGTTCCTACCCTAAGGCCGGATTCACACGAGCGTGTGCTATTTGCGCGCGCAAAAACGTGGCGTTTTGCGCATGCAAAAGGTCCATAACAGCTCCGTGTGTCAGCAGCGTATGATGCGCGGCTGCGTGATTTTCGCGCAGCCGCCATCATTATGACACTCTGTTTGTATGTTTGTAGCACGTGGTGCATTTCTGACTTCAATGGGTGCGTGATGCTCGAACAATGCACAAATATAGGACATGTCGTGAGTTTTACGCAGCGGACACACGCTGCGTGAAAATCACTGACAGTCTGCACGGCCCCATAGAGTAACATAGGTCCGTGGGAGGTGCGTGAAAATCACGCGCGTTGCACGGATGTATTACACGTTCATCTGAATAAGCCCTAACAATAAGGCCCAGTTCACAGAGTTTTTGGCCCTTGATATTGACTCGGACACTGCGTCAGAATCAGCACCAAACAACTTCCAAAACCGCCTCCCATTGATTTAATCTTAAATCAATGGGAGCCAGTCGCGGAAAAAAGAAAAAGCGGCACGTCCTTTCTTGCCGCGGTTCTGCCTCTGACCTCCCATCGAAATCAATGGGAGGCAGAAAATGCATTTTTCCCTGCGTTTTTTGTCTGCTGTCCTCAATCGCCGTGGGCAAGAAACGCGGCAAGATAGTGTGGGCAGGTCAAAATCTGCCTCAAAATTCGGTGCGCGCTTCCAGGCGGTCGCGGGTGCGCATGCGTGGGAGTTTGCGGGTGCACGCGATCGGTCGCACGAGCGGCGGTCTTTGACGGCCCCCATGACGACCCCCATGCTACCCAGGGCCGCCATCAGGGGGGGGTATTAGGGGTACTGATGTGAAAGGCCCGGCCAAACCTAATTGAAAGGGGGGCCCGCAGCTCACGACATTCTTTTGGTGAAAAAAATGGGCCCCATTGCAGGGGCCTGTTTTTTTTCTACCAAAGGCAAGTCGCGGCAGTTTGCCGGGCCCCCCTTTCAATTAGGTTTGGCCGGGCCTCTCACATCAGTACCCCTAATACCCCCCCTGATGGTGGCCCTGGGTACCATGATATAGTTCTGGACGGAGTACCGTTAGCAGGCGGTGCCACGGTAGGGGGGCCCAGAAAATTTAGCTGTAGGGGGCCCTGAAATTCCTGATGGCGGCCCTGAGTGTAACCATATACTGTATATCCACAATTTTCTTTCCTGCAAATTTAGAATACAATGTTGATTTATTTTCATACTTACACAGTGAAAACACATGCTCGTACGCTCATACACTCTAAGAGGTTTCATAATGAAAAGTGCTTAATCACGATTAGTTTACTGTGTTGTTAGTTTAGGCACAAGAATCGCACTTTACTAGAGGTGAATGGGTTGTTGACACTAATTGTACTTGCCTATGTTAAACTTTAATAACTTTTATGTCATCTCAAGCTTGACCTCACATACGCCCTGTGTGCGCAATGCATGAAAACTATATCTACACATAGTTAATAAAATAATGAACATGCCAGTCATGTCAACAATCTATATCAGAAAACCATAACCTTTAGCCAAGAATTCTTCAAAGATCTCTTCATCTATCCAAGACTGAAGACATTTGCGATTCTGGACCTTAGAAGTGACATCTTTTGCTGGAAACTTTATTAGCGCCATTCAATGATGCCGCTATGCCAACATAGCAATATGATTATAGAACCTCAGGTTTAACTGTTGACTCTTGGCATAATACATTTCTTTTCGGATTGTCCAAATATAAACCCTATATTAAAAAGGTTATACGGTTGACTTTGTAACATCCTTGCATCTTTGCATGTGTTTCGATCAGAAACACAGTGGGGCACATTCATTGAAACTGTTCCTGCTCTGACACTTTATGCCTTTGAAGAATACATCTTTTGTCAGTCATTGAAATTTATAAGAAGTTGCATGACCATCTCCACATTTGGGCAGACACCATAAATAGAACATGTTAACAGGGTTTCAGACACTCAGAAACCCTGTTAAGTTCCTCCAAATAGTAAAATATTAAACTTTCTAATATACTAAAAGTGTAGCTCTAATGATGATGATGCTGGCCGCGTCTCTAATGGCCATGATTTAGTACTCTTCCCTGCTTCTAGGGTCGAACAGTTGCCCATTCAACCGAACCACCCACTACATTGGCTGCGTCTCCCATCATCATCATCATTGGAGGTACACTTTAAATTTTAAATTCTGCTCTAGACCTCAGCCGCTGGCCTCCAATTCTTAAGTCCACCAGGGAAATAGTCACTGTTCATTCCTATGGTCAGCTCATTCTTCTGGACACCAAGAACTGTGCCGTGGTTTGAATGCCATCATTTATATCATATACTGCTAGTGATAACAACAGTTGAATTACTTTGATGTTATTATGCACAGGGTGTATTATCAAATGTCATGTGTGGGATCAATGTTAGGTTTAGAGGAAAATATTCACATTTGTTAGGTATGAAATATGTGCCTTTTCCCATCGGTGACATGACGGTACAAAGGCGACAAGGGGCCATACAAACACCCTCCTATCTAATAAATACACATTGACACAGATAAGTAAAATTGGAAGGTACTTGTCACAGCTTTATTAAGTGTTCTCTTTTTTAACATAACCTGTAAGATATATAAAAACAAATATAAACATATTATAAACATAGTTAACATATTAACAATAAGTGGCTAAGTCCTTGACAATATCCAATATGAATAAAGCAATACCCTTAAACCACTAGCCGTGACCATATAAGCTACAGTGGTGTCACCAGGGCTATGCTAAAACACCATGCTTCCCAGGGTCCGCCCCTTAGAGAAGCCTAAATCTACCGCCATCATAACTTTTAAAATAAAAACAATATATTGTGTCCAAGACAGCAATATATAAACATAACGTACCATTGCAAAGGACCCGCACACACCAATAAAACCAGAATAAATCAAAATAGTCCAAAATCTGCAAAACAAAATGCATGTACAGATGAAATAAAGTAATTGTATTCCTCCTCCACAGAAACCCGCACTTGTGAACCCTAATACAAAATAAAAACTAAAAGGGAGGGCGGGGCCAAATTTTTTCAAGCCATAAAATGGCTTCCCTACCTATTCCCTATATATACATCCCCTAACTTCACCCCCAATACTCCCAGCCCCCTAGCAACATTCCTAACTTAAACCCACCCACCAATCTATAACAATACCCCTCTAGTTCACCCCTTGCAGGCCCAGACCCGTCATGACTGCCCTCTGCCCAGCTTTGCTTAGCTCTAGGCTCACATGACGGTACAAGGACGACAAGGGACCATACAAATACCCTCCTATCTAATAAATACACATTGACACAGATAAGTAAAATTGGAAGGTGCTTGTCACAGCTTTATTAAGTGTTCGATTTTTTTTCTTTTAACATAACCTGTAAGATATATAAAAACAAGTATAAACATATTATAAACATAGTTAACATATTAACAATAAGTGACTAAGTCCTTGACAACATCCAATATAAATAAAGCAATACCCTTAAACCACTAGCCGTGAACATATAAACTACAGTGGCGTCACCACGGGTATGCTAAAACAACACGCTTCCCAGGATCCACCCCTTAGAGAAGCCCAAATCCACCGCCATCATAACTTTTAAAACAAAACCAATATATTCAGTGGCAGATCCTCATATGGGTGCTCATAAGTTAAAAAAAACTTTGCAGGGCTGCTGCCTGCCGCATTCTCGCGGTCATCAGTCCCACCTGCTGATGAAGAGGTGAGGGGTCATGTGCAGGGGGAGTCAAGTGCGGCCAAGGAACAGGGGGCCGGCAGCACAGCACATCAGCTGTAGAGAGCAGACTGTCACAGATAGTGATGGGCAGGTGCTGGAGTCTCCCTGACAGTCAGCTCCTCTGTGCTGCTGTGCACTGTCCCTCCTGTCTAAACCTCCAGCAGCTGCTCGATAACGGCAAGACTGCAACTAGGGGTGAAGGACCTGTGGTGACATCACAGTCACATGATTAAGGTCCTGGAGGCTGTACCCATGCACAAGCACCGCAGAGGAAGAGGCTCTGGTAAGTGTTGTGTGTGTATATAGGGAACATAGTGTAAGTCTATATAGTGAGTAGTGTGTATATAGTGTAAGTCTATATAGTGAGTAGTGTGTATATAGTGTAAGTCTATATAGTGAGTAGTGTGTATATAGTGTAAGTCTATAAAGTAAGTAGTGTGTATATAGTGTAAGTCTATATAGTGAGTAGTGTGTGTGTGTGTGTGTATATAGTGTATGTCTATATAGTGAGTAGTGTATGTATAGTGTAAGACTATATAGTGTGTAGTGTGTATAGTGTATATAGTGTAAGTCTATATAGTGTGTAGTGCGTATATAGTGTAAGTCTATATAGTGAGTAGTATGTGTATAGTGTATATAGTGTAAGTCTATATAATGTGCATATAGTGTAAGTCTATATAGTGTGTAGTGTGTATAGTGTAAGTCTATATAGTGAGTAGTGTGTGTGTATAGTGTATATAGTGTAAGTCTATATAGTGAGTAGTGTGCATAGTGTATATAGTATAAGTCTATATAGTGTGTAGCGTGTGTATAGTGTATATAGTGTAAGTCTATATAGTGTGTTCTGTGTGTGTGTGTGTATGTGTGTGTGTATGTAGTGTTTATAGTGTAAGTCTATATAGTGTGTGCTGTGTGTATAATTTAAGTCTATATAGTGTGTATATAGTGTGTATAATGTAAGTCTATATAGTGTGTGTGTGTGTGTGTGTGTGTGTGTGTGTGTGTGTGTGTGTGTGTGTGTTTGTGTGCATAGTGTGTATAATGTAAATCCATATAGTGTGTGGTGTGTTTATAGTGTTTATAATGTAGGTCTATATAGTATGTGTGTATAGTGTATATAGTGTAAGTCTATATAGTGTGTGCTGGGTGTATGGAGTTTATAGTGTGTATAATGTAAGTCTATATAGTATAAGTGTATATAGTGTAAGTCTATATAGTGTGTGCTGGGTGTATGGAGTTTATAGTGTTTATAATGTAAGTCTATATAGTATAAGTGTGTGTGTGTGTGTGTGTGTGTGTAGTGTGTGTATATAGTGTCTGTATATAGTGTGTGTATATAATGTAAGTCTATATAGTGTGTATATAGTGTATGTGTGCATGTAGTGTGTGTATGTAGTGTGTGTGTATATAGTGTGTGGTTTGAATATATAGTGTGTGATTTGAATATATAGTGTGTGGTGCTAGTGTGAATTGTATATAGGGTGTTTAGTTTAAAAAATGTTGTGTGTGAAATAATTACCCAACCATAGAGCCCCCTGCAGTCAGTCAGATGCTCAGAACTTCCCTTGCAATATAATCTCCCCCATAGAGCCCTCAGTAGTTATTATACTGCAAGGGGGTGCCATCGCGTCTGAATGACTGCTGAGGTCTCTATGGGGGGATAACTCCTTCCCCCCAGAGCCATAAGAGTCAGACACTTAGACCCTCCCATAGAGCACTCAGCAGTCAGTTAGATGCACTGATCCCCCTTGCCGTATAATCCCCCCATATAGCCCTCAGGAATTATTTTACTGCAAGGGGAGGGGTGTCTGACTGCTTAATTGGTAACTAAACTTTAAAAAAAAATTGACATGTCATAGTGACATGTCAAAAGTTCTGATCAGTGGAAGTCCGAGCACTGCTACCCCCACCAATCGCTAAAACAAAGTGGCAGAAGCGCTCAGGTGAGTGCTGTGCCACTTTGTTTCTGAATGTCTTTCCTCTGATAGCCGAGCAAGCGGTGTACGGGCACAATAGAAAGTCTATGAGTCTGTACACTGCTCCGAGGAAAGGCGATCAGAGATGAAGTGGAATGGTGCTCAGCTGAGCAATTCTGCCACTTTGTTTTAGCAATTGGTGGGGGTCTTAGTGCTCTGACCACATCGATCAAAACTTCTGACATATCACCATGACACACCAAATGTTTTTTAAAAATTTAGTTACCCCTTGGGGGCTGAATTTATTGGTCTGAGTTAATGTATGGGCCTGGGATCTTAATTTGCTTAGGGGTCTGGGGTATAAAACAATTTAGGGTGTTTCGTTTCTGAATTTTTGTGTTGCTATAGACGCTGAAGATGGCTGCAGAATCGGGGGGCAAAGATTTCACTCTGCAGGCATCAGGAGAAGTCGCTATAATGGTCTGTGTCAAATGGAGGAGAGAAGAAAAGAGAATGACTCCCATCGGAGAAGACATCACTTGTGAATCACTGGATCTATAGAGGAACTCTTCCCTTTCCTGACATGTCTGTTATAGGAAATCCTTGTATTCCCCATAAAGCCTTTGTGTACCCAGGATTAATAGACATATGCGTGTTACCATTCCCATCGTCAATCGGATGTGTGATACTCCGTGTGATACTGTCAGCGATGGTTGGAGACTGTCAGTATGTAGGGACACAGCCCTTTGACAAGGGGAATCGTAACACCCATTTGTCAATGCTCACACAGAGAGGTGGTGTTTAATATAGACACGACATAGCAGGGTGGTGGTGGAGGAGGGGCCCAAGCTTGTGGAACAGCCCAGGGCCTATGGTCTACTTAATCTGCCACTGAAAATATTGTGTCCAAGACCGCAATATATAAACATAGCATACCGTTGCCAAGGACCCACCACAGTATGAAAACTTGACTCCTTAAGTTTTCATACGCCAACACACCTGAATAACAAGCTCCAGGTCCTCCTTGAGCCAAAATGGAAGACATCAAGGCCCACATCTGTCAAGTGAACCCCATCCCTACCAATATAGTACCCCTTAGTCTCCAACAACAGCTAAACGCCCATTGTAACCGGACAAACTTAGCCACCATTTTGTTAATTTTCTTTCCTGGTACTATTCAGTGCCGATACAGACAGCGCAGTCCTCCATTTTACTCTCTGAATTATTCTGGACCAAATGATTAATAAATCAGAATGGGCGTCCAAAAAACATAAAAAAATAATTTTTCCGATGTTGTTCTGCATAGGATAAATCCCAATATCATTCCCCCCAGTGTGCACAACTAAAATACCAGATGGGACCCCAAGACTGAACTTCATCCTGGAACAAAGGCCTCACCTGATCCCATATCAGCCCATGCACACCCAACCAAAGCAAATCCACTGCATCCCTGTTCAAAACCAATACTTACCATCTGGACGCACGAGCCTGCATCTTTTCCAAATAAATATAAGAATGGGCAATAATCCAGACCACACATTTTGCTGAACTTGAAAATAGAGAGAAAGGAAGCAAGAGAAAAACCAATAAACAACTGCCCGAGACATACACGCCCCTCTGACTTATTAATTAACACTCCAAGAAGTGCAGCGGGACATATGACCGGAAACTACCTGAATCCCAATGACCAATCCTCTTAACTGATGCAACGCCCAGACCGAAACGAGCAGTTTTGTTAGCAGCTCCAATGCGAAAAGAATGGGAGCTGTAGTCCAGATGTGAAAGGCCTAACCCCGGAACACATTTCTTGAAAACAGCAATAAATTGAAATCTTGACAAAGCTGGACCATCCAAATGCACCAGAAAAGTGGAAAACCGTGAGGATGCACCTCCATAAAATACAAGAAACAACCAACTGGACACGACATCCCATCCCTAATACCGCTCAAACAAATTTCAAATCCCTTGCCTTTTTATCTGATTTTGAATTGCATAGCATGATTCCCAGAAACTCCCTCACAGACAACTACATCTCTCAGCTTAATACCACCCTGTACTCGCCTGGAGGGACTAACTAACTCCCCCAACCGAAAAGCAGCAGAAAAGGCCCAAGGAAACACAAGTCTAAATAAAATCTGCTCATAATCAGAATGGCATACCCAATCCAATTGACAAAAAGATCGTCCAACATTGTAAACTATACAGTCCTCCGCTTGTCTTGCCCTACTGACCCTTTCTGAAAAACCTTGAAACAGTTTTTTAATAAAAAATGTTTTGTAACATCAACCCTCCCAACCAGTTTAAACAAAAATGAAAGAGCCAATACTGACTTGATAAGAGATGAAGCCGAAGACCCACTGTCCATAAGAGACAATAAAAAACAAAACATCCATTCAAAAGAACCACACCGATCCTGCCAGGAATCCTCCAGTTGAAACCGTCTCACCCACACCCTGG